>NW_025747384.1:15000-58702 GCF_021184085.1 Oncorhynchus gorbuscha | reverse complement strand
AATATAATAGAGGCAGTAGATCTAGCTGGTCTGTCATAATATAATAGAGACAGTAGATCTAGCTGGTCTGTCATAATATAATAGAGACAGAGACAGTAGATCTAGCTGGTCTGTCATATTATAATAGAGACAGTAGATCTAGCTGGTCTGTCATAATATAATAGAAACAGTTGATCTAGCTGGTCTGTCATATTATAATAGAGACAGTAGATCTAGCTGGTCTGTCATAATATATAGAGACAGTTGATCTAGCTGGTCTGTCATATTATAATAGAGACAGTAGATAATAGAGACAGTAGGTCTAGCTGGTCTGTCATAATATAATAGAGACAGTAGATCTAGCTGGTCTGTCATAATATAATAGAGACAGTAGATCTAGCTGGTCTGTCATATTATAATAGAGACAGTAGATCTAGCTGGTCTGTCATAATATAATAGAAACAGTTGATCTAGCTGGTCTGTCATATTATAATAGAGACAGTAGATCTAGCTGGTCTGTCATAATATAATAGAAACAGTAGTTCTAGCTGGTCTGTCATAATATAATAGAGACAGTAGATCTAGCTGGTCTGTCATAATATAACAGAGACATAGAGACAGTAGATCTAGCTGGTCTGTCATACTGTAATAGAGACAGTAGATCTAGCTGGTCTGTCATAATATAATAGAGACAGTAAATCTAGCTGGTCTGTCATAATATAATAGATTAAGTAGGTTTAGCTGGTCTGTCATAATATAATAGAGACAGGAGATTTAGCTGGTCTGTCATAATTGAGACAGAGACAGTAGATCTAGCTGGTCTGTCATATTATAATAGAGACAGTAGATCTAGCTGGTCTGTCATAATATAACAGAGACATAGAGACAGTAGATCTAGCTGGTCTGTCATACTGTAATAGAGACAGTAGATCTAGCTGGTCTGTCATAATATAATAGAGACAGTAAATCTAGACGGTCTGTCATAATATAATAGAGACAGTAGATCTAGGTTGTCTGTCATAATATAATAGAGACAGTAGATCTAGCTGGTCTGTCATGATATAATAGAGACAGTAGATCTAGCTGGTCTGTCATAATATAATAGAGACAGTAGATCTAGCTGGTCTGTCATAATATAATAGAGACAGTAGATCTAGCTGGTCTGTCATATTATAATAGAGACAGTAGATCTAGCTGCTCTGTGATAATATAATAGAGACAGTAGATCTAGCTGGTCTGTCATAATATAATAGAGACAGTAGATCTAGCTGGTCTGTCATAATATAATAGAGACAGTAGATCTAGCTGGTCTGTCATAAATAGAGACAGTAGATCTAGAGTCTGTGATAATATAATAGAGACAGTAGATCTAGCTGGTCTGTCATAATATAATAGAGACTGTAGTTCTAGCTGGTCTGTCATAATATAATAGAGACAGTAGATCTAGCTGGTCTGTCATAATATAATAGAGACATAGAGACAGTAGATCTAGCTGGTCTGTCATATTATAATAGAGACAGTAGATCTAGCTGGTCTGTCATAATATAACAGAGACATAGAGACAGTAGATCTAGCTGGTCTGTCATACTGTAATAGAGACAGTAGATCTAGCTGGTCTGTCATAATATAATAGAGACAGTAAATCTAGCTGGTCTGTCATAATATAATAGAGACAGTAGATCTAGGTTGTCTGTGATAATATAATAGAGACAGTAGATCTAGCTGGTCTGTCATAATATAATAGAGACTGTAGTTCTAGCTGGTCTGTCATAATATAATAGAGACAGTAGATCTAGCTGGTCTGTCATAATATAATAGAGACATAGAGACAGTAGATCTAGCTGGTCTGTCATATTATAATAGAGACAGTAGATCTAGCTGGTCTGTCATAATATAACAGAGACATAGAGACAGTAGATCTAGCTGGTCTGTCATACTGTAATAGAGACAGTAGATCTAGCTGGTCTGTCATAATATAATAGAGACAGTAAATCTAGCTGGTCTGTCATAATATAATAGAGACAGTAGATCTAGGTTGTCTGTCATAATATAATAGAGACAGTAGATCTAGCTGGTCTGTCATGATATAATAGAGACAGTAGATCTAGCTGGTCTGTCATAATATAATAGAGACAGTAGATCTAGCTGGTCTGTCATAATATAATAGAGACAGTAGATCTAGCTGGTCTGTCATATTATAATAGAGACAGTAGATCTAGCTGGTCTGTCATAATATAATAGAGACAGTAGATCTAGCTGGTCTGTCATAATATAATAGAGACAGTAGATCTAGCTGGTCTGTCATAATATAATAGAGACAGTAGATCTAGCTGGTCTGTCATATTATAATAGAGACAGTAGATCTAGCTGGTCTGTGATAATATAATAGAGACAGTAGATCTAGCTGGTCTGTCATAATATAATAGAGACTGTAGTTCTAGCTGGTCTGTCATAATATAATAGAGACAGTAGATCTAGCTGGTCTGTCATAATATAATAGAGACAGTAGATCTAGCTGGTCTGTCATAATATAATAGAGAGAGTAGATCTAGCTGGTCTGTCATAATATAATAGAGACAGTAGATCTAGGTTGTCTGTCATTATATAATAGAGACAGTAGATCTAGCTGGTATGTCATAATATAATAGAGACAGTAGATCTAGCTGGTCTGTCATAATATAATAGAGACAGTAGATCTAGCTGGTCTGTCATAATATAGAATGTAGATCTAGCTGGGCTGTCATAATATAATAGAGACATAGAGACAGTATATCTAGCTGGTCTGTCATATTATAATAGAGACAGTAGATCTAGCTGGTCTGTCATAATAAAATAGAGACAGTAGTTCTAGCTGGTCTGTCATAATATAATAGAGAGAGTATATCTAGCTGGTCTGTCATAATATAATAGAGGCAGTAGATCTAGCTGGTCTGTCACAATATAATAGAGACAGTAGATCTAGCTGGTCTGTCATAATATAATAGAGACAGAGACAGTAGATCTAGCTGGTCTGTCATATTATAATAGAGACAGTAGATCTAGCTGGTCTGTCATAATATAATAGAAACAGTTGATCTAGCTGATCTGTCATATTATAATAGAGACAGTAGATCTAGCTGGTCTGTCATAATATAATAGAGAGAGTATATCTAGCTGGTCTGTCATAATATAATAGAGGCAGTAGATCTAGCTGGTCTGTCACAATATAATAGAGACAGTAGATCTAGCTGGTCTGTCATAATATAATAGAGACAGAGACAGTAGATCTAGCTGGTCTGTCATATTATAATAGAGACAGTAGATCTAGCTGGTCTGTCATAATATAATAGAAACAGTTGATCTAGCTGGTCTGTCATATTATAATAGAGACAGTAGATCTAGCTGGTCTGTCATAATATAATAGAGACAGTTGATCTAGCTGGTCTGTCATATTATAATAGAGACAGTAGATCTAGCTGGTCTGTCATAATATAATAGAGACAGTAGGTCTAGCTGGTCTGTCATAATATAATAGAGACAGTAGATCTAGCTGGTCTGTCATAATATAATAGAGACAGTAGATCTAGCTGGTCTGTCATATTATAATAGAGACAGTAGATCTAGCTGGTCTGTCATAATATAATAGAAACAGTTGATCTAGCTGGTCTGTCATATTATAATAGAGACAGTAGATCTAGCTGGTCTGTCATAATATAATAGAGACAGTTGATCTAGCTGGTCTGTCATATTATAATAGAGACAGTAGATCTAGCTGGTCTGTCATAATATAATAGAGACAGTAGGTCTAGCTGGTCTGTCATAATATAGTAGAGACAGTAGATCTAGCTAGATCTAGCTGTCATACATTTTCATATTCCATCCATCGTCATGACCACCATTGTGGCTGACCACATTGTTCCACAGTCCCTATCTTTCATGTTTAATGTTCTGAGGCTGGTTCTCCATAGTGACAGGACAAAGGAATGTTGTCTGTGGCCTAAGATTTACCAGGTGCGTGAGGAGTCATAAAACCCCCACACCTTCAGACCCCTAGATCTCTCATCCTCTGTTGGGGTTGAGAGCTAATCTGTAGGGTTGTGGTCTCCTGTAACCTGACCTGATCAGGACTGTCATGACACCTGTGATCCAGAAACTGAAACAGTTTAGGGTTAGAAACTGTTCTAGAACCTGTGATGCAGAAACTGCCTAGCAACCATTGTTCCTCACTAGACTGGTGCTCTGCATGTCTATTATTTAATTCGTTTTTTTCAGGTTTCGATCGAAGTGATATCTGTGTTTGTGGGACCACCAAGTGCTGGAATGAGGTGTCTGTGTGTTCCCAATTCTCTCAGAAATTATGGTTTTCACTTGAAGTTCCTCACTATTATAGAAATATGTGTGTGTGTATATATATACACCCCCCCCACACAGTGTATAAGGAAAGTATTCAGATCCCTTGACTGTTTCCACATGTTATCTTACAGCCTTATTCTATGATGAATTACATCGTTTTCCCCTCTCATCAATCTAGCCCCATTTACTCAGTACTTTGTTGATGCACCTTTGGCAGCGATTACAGCCTCGAGTCTTCTTGGGTATGACGCTACAAGCTTGGCACACCTGTATTTGGGGAGTTTCTCCTATTCTTCTCTGCAGATCCTCTCAAGCTCTGTCAGGTTGGATGGGGAACTTTGCTGCACAGCTATTTTCAGGTCTGCGTTGTCTTGGCTGTGTGCTTAGGGTCGTTGTCCTGTAGGAAGGTGAACCGTCGCTCCAGTCTGAGGTCCTGGGCGCTCTGGAGCAGAGTTTCATCAAGGATCTCTCTGTACTTTGCTCCGTTCATCTTTCCCCTGCCGCTGAAAAACATCCCCACAGCATGATGCTGCCACCAACACCATGCTTCACCATAGGGATGGTGCCAGGTTTCCTTCAGACGTGACACTTGGCATTCAGGACAAAGATTTTCAATCTTGGTTTCATCAGACAAGAGAATCTGGTTTCTCATGGTCAGAGTCATTTAGGCATCTTTTGGCAAACTCCAAGCAGGCTGTCATGTGCCTTTTACTGAGGAGTGGCTTCCATCTTGCCACTCTACCATAAAGGCCTGATTCGTGGAGTGCTGCAGAGATGGTTGTCCTTCTGGAAGGTTCTCCCATCTCCACAGAGGAACTGGAGCTCTCTCAGAGTGACCATCGGATTCTTGGTCACCTCCCTGACCAAGGCCCTTCTACGCTGATTGCTCAGTTTGGCCGGGCTGACAGCTCTAGGAAGAGTCTTGGTGGTTACAAACTTCTTCCATTTAAGAATAATGGCCACTGTGTTCTTGGGGACCTTCAATGCTGCAGACATTTTTTGGTACCCTTCCCCAGATCTGTACCTTCACACAATCCTGTCTCTGAGCTCTACGGACAATTCCTTCGACCTCATGGCTTGGTAAAAAAATAATTTAAATAACGCAATAAAATAACGAGACTATATACAGGCGGTACCGGTACCGAGTCAATGTGTTGGTAGGAGTACAGGTTAGTCGGGGTAATTTGACAATGTGGAGGCTATATACAGGGGGTACTGGTACAGAGTCAATGTGGAGGCTATATACAGGGGGTACCGGTACAGAGTCAATGTGGAAGCTATATACAGGGGTTACCGGTACAGAGTCAATATGGAGGCTATATACAGGGGGTACCGGTACCGAGTCAATGTGTTGGTAGGAGTACAGGTTAGTCGGGGTAATTTGACAATGTGGAGGCTATATACAGGGGGTACCGGTACAGAGTCAATGTGGAGACTATATACAGGGATTACGGTACAGAGTCAATGTGGAGGCTATATACAGGGGGTACCGGTACAGAGTCAATGTGGAGGCTATATACAAGGGGTACCAGTACAGAGTCAATGTTGAGGCTATATACAGGGGGTTACGGTACAGAGTCAATACGGAGGCTATATACAGGGGGTACCGGTACAGAGTCAATGTGGAAGCTATATACAGGGGGTACCGGTACAGAGTCAATATGGAGGCTATATACAGGGGGTACCTGTACAGAGTCAATATGGAGGCTATATACAGGGTGTACCGGTACAGAGTCAATATGGAGGCTATATACAGGGGGTACCGGTACAGAGTCAATGTGGAGGCTATATACAGGGGGTACCGGTACAGAGTCAGTGTGGAAGCTATATACAGGGGGTACCGGTACAGAGTCAATATGGAGGCTATATACAGGGGGTACCGGTACAGAGTCAATATGGAGGCTATATACAGGGGTCAATGTACCGGGGGTACAGAGTCAATATGGAGGCTATATACAGGGGTACCGGTACAGAGTCAATGTGTGGAGGTACAGGTTAGTCGGGGTAATTTGACAATGTGGAGGCTATATACAGGGGGTACCAGTACAGTGTCAATGTGTGGAGGTACAGGTTAGTCGGGGTAATTTGTAAATGTAGGTAGGGGTGAAGTGACTATGCATAGAAAATAAACAGTGAGGAGCAGCAGTGTAAAAACAAATGGGGGGGGTTCAATGTAAATAGTCTGGTGGTAGTTTGATTAATTGTTCAGCAGCCTTATGGCTTGGAGGTAGAAGGTGTGTGCATTTCCAAATCATGTGCTATCAATTGAATTTACTACAGGTGGCAAACCTGTGACTTGATGACAGCTTTGCACACTCTTGGCATTCTCTCAACCAGCTTCACCTGGAATGTTTTTCTAACCGTCTTGCAGGAATTCCCACATAAGCTGAGCACTTGTTGGCTGATTTTCCTTCACTCTGTGGCCCAACTCATCCCAAACCATCTCAATTGGGTTGAGGTCGGGTGATTGTGGAGGCCAGGTCATTTGATGCAGCACTCCATCACTCTTATTGGTCAAATAGCCCTTACACCGCCTGGAGGTGTGTTGGGTCATTGTCCTGTTGAAAAACAAATGATAGTCCCACTAAACCCAATCCAGACGGGATGGCGTATCGCTGCAGAATGCTGTGGTAGCCATGCTGGTTAAGTGTGCCTTGAATTCTAAATAATTCACAGACAGTGTCACCAGCAAGCACCCCCACACCATCACACCTCCTCCTCCATGCTTCACGGCGGAACCACACATGCATAGATTACCAATTAACCTACGCCGCATCTCACAAAGACAAAAATCGCGAATTTGTACTCATCAGACCAAAGGACACACAGATTGGCTCAAACACATTAAGAAGGAAAGAAATTCCACAAATGAACTTTTAACAAAGCACACCTGTTAATTGAAATGCATTCCAGGTGACTACCTCATGAAGCTGGTTGAGAGAATGCCAAGTGTGCAAAGCTCTCTTCAAGGCAAAGGGTGGCTACTTTGAAGAATCTCAAATATAAAATATATTTTGATTTGTTTAACACTTTTTTGGTTACAACACAATTCTATGTGCTATTTCATAGTTTTGATGAGAGAGAGACAGAGAGAGAGACAGAGAAAGAGAGAGACAAGAGAGAGAGAGAGACAGAGAGAGAGACAGAGAAAGAGACAGACAGAGAGACAGACAGAGAGAGAGAGACAGAGACAGAGAGAGACAAGAGAGAGAGACAGAGATTCTATATGTGTTATTTCCTAGTTTTGATGTCTTCACTATTATTCTACAATGTAGAAAATCCCCAAAGCCAACTCCTCATTTGGCCGCCTTTCCTTCCAGTTCTCTGCTGCCAATGACTGGAACGAATTGCAAAAATCACTGAAGCTGGAGACTTACATCGCCCTCACTAACTTTAAGCATCAGCTGTCAGAGCAGCTTACCAATCATTGCACCTGTACACAGCCCATCTGTAAATAGCCCACCCAACTACCTCATCCCCATATTGTTATTTTTTTGCTCCTTTGCACCCCAGTATCTCTACTTGCACATTCATCTTCTGCACATCTATCATTCCAGTGTTAATGCTAAATTGTAATTATTTCAACGCTATTGCCTATTTATTGCCCTACCTCCCTAATCTTACATTTACACACTACATTTACACACACTGTATATATATTTTCTATTGTGTTATTGACTGTACGTTTGTTTAACCCATGTGTTACTCTGTGTTGTTTGTGTTGCACTGCTTTGCTTTATCTTGGCCAGGTCGCAGTTGTAAATGAGAAATTGTTCTCAACTAGCCTACCTGGTTAAATAAAGGTGTTCTCAACTAGCCTACCTGGTTAAATAAAGGTGTTCTCAACTAGCCTACCTGGTTAAATAAAGGTGTTCTCAACTAGCCTACCTGGTTAAATAAAGGTGTTCTCAACTAGCCTACCTGGTTAAATAAAGGTGTTCTCAACTAGCCTACCTGGTTAAATAAAGGTGTTCTCAACTAGTCTACCTGGTTAAATAAAGGTGTTCTCAACTAGCCTACCTGGTTAAATAAAGGTGTTCTCAACTAGCCTACCTGGTTAAATAAAGGTGTTCTCAACTACCTGGTTAAATAAAGGTGTTCTCAACTACCTACCTGGTTAAATAAAGGTGTTCTCAACTAGCCTACCTGGTTAAATAAAGGTGTTCTCAACTAGCCTACCTGGTTAAATAAAGGTTTCTCAACTAGCCTACCTGGTTAAATAAAGGTGTTCTCAACTAGCCTACCTGGTTAAATAAAGGTGTTCTCAACTAGCCTACCTGGTTAAATAAAGGTGTTCTCAACTAGCCTACCTGGTTAAATAAAGGTGTTCTCAACTAGCCTACCTGGTTAAATAAAGGTGTTCTCAACTAGTCTACCTGGTTAAATAAAGGTGTTCTCAACTAGCCTACCTGGTTAAATAAAGGTGTTCTCAACTAGCCTACCTGGTTAAATAAAGGTGTTCTCAACTAGCCTACCTGGTTAAATAAAGGTGTTCTCAACTAGCCTACCTGGTTAAATAAAGGTGTTCTCAACTAGCCTACCTGGTTAAATAAAGGTGTTCTCAACTAGCCTACCTGGTTAAATAAAGGTGTTCTCAACTAGCCTACCTGGTTAAATAAAGGTGTTCTCAACTAGCCTACCTGGTTAAATAAAGGTGTTCTCAACTAGCCTACCTGGTTAAATAAAGGTGTTCTCAACTAGCCTACCTGGTTAAATAAAGGTGTTCTCAACTAGCCTACCTGGTTAAATAAAGGTGTTCTCAAGTAGCCTACCTGGTTAAATAAAGGTGTTCTCAACTAGTCTACCTGGTTAAATAAAGGTGTTCTCAACTAGCCTACCTGGTTAAATAAAGGTGTTCTCAACTAGCCTACCTGGTTAAATAAAGGTGTTCTCAACTAGCCTACCTGGTTAAATAAAGGTGTTCTCAACTAGCCTACCTGGTTAAATAAAGGTGTTCTCAACTAGTCTACCTGGTTAAATAAAGGTGTTCTCAACTGGCCTACCTGGTTAAATAAAGGTGTTCTCAACTAGCCTACCTGGTTAAATAAAGGTGTTCTCAACTAGTCTACCTGGTTAAATAAAGGTGTTCTCAACTGGCCTACCTGGTTAAATAAAGGTGTTCTCAACTAGCCTACCTGGTTAAATAAAGGTGTTCTCAACTAGCCTACCTGGTTAAATAAAGGTGTTCTCAACTAGCCTACCTGGTTAAATAAAGGTGTTCTCAACTAGCCTACCTGGTTAAATAAAGGTGAAATAAAAAAATTAAGAAAAACCCTGAATGAGAAGGTGTCCAAAACTCAGTCACGGTAAGCACAAATAAAATGTCACATCTGTCACGCCCTGGTCGATGTATTTTGTGTTTATCTTCATGTTTGGGTCAGGCCAGGGTGTGGCATGGGGTTTTTGTATTGTGGTGTGTTTTGTCTTGGGGTTTTGGTATGTATTGGGATTGTAGCTAGTGGGGTGATCTAGCAAAGTCTATGGCTGTCTGGAGTGGTTCTCAATCAGAGGCAGGGGTTTATCGTTGTCTCTGATTGGGAACCATATTTAGGCAGCCATATTCTTTGAGTGTTTGTGGGTGATTGTCCTTAGTGTCCTTGTTCCTGTCTATGTGTTAGTGTACACAAGTATAGGCTGTTTCGGTTTTCGTTACGTTTATTGTTTTTTTTGTAGTGTTTGTATTTAGATTCGTGTGACGTTTGTTTATTAAATTATGGATCGTAATCTACACGCTGCATTTTGGTCCGACTCTCCTTCACACCTAGAGAACCGTTACAACAGCACCCAGAAACAACAGTTACATTCATCCACAAATAATTACCCCATCAATACTTTACATTATATATGTAGTATTTAATGTGTATATTTATATTGTACTATACAGGGCGCATTTGGAAAAGAGACATACGTCTCAATATGTCTTCCCTGTCAAAATAAAGGTTAAATAAATATATACAATTAATGAGGCTGTGGTCAATTTATTAAACAACACATGGGTGGAAGGGTGTACAATTTATTAATGAACAGATAGGTGGAAGGGTGTACAATTTATTAATGAAACATGGTAAAACAGATTGATTTGACAAACAGTCCAAATACTCAGTATACACCAACGTTGTTGTCTTCCATGTGTCCACACATCTCTTTAGTGGCTGGGGCGGAAGGGAAAGGCCATGCTTGGAAGGAAAGGTTGAGAAGGAAAGGAGGGATGGGGAGAGTGAGAGGAGGGGTGAGGTCCTAAGGGGCTGGGCCGGGGGCTGTACCCCAGAGGAGGGGTGTGGATGTGGGGGTAGAATCCACTCTGCTGCACTGGACCAGACATCACCAGCTGGAGCAAACTGAGAGACACCATGGAATTAGGAATTACAACACACTTTGTTCTGCATCTGTAACAGCAGGGAATGCATCACCTATAGCCTCTACTGCTATTCATTCCAGTTCCGTCAATGAGAGACACCATAGAATTAGGAATTACAACACACTTTGTTCTGCATCTGTAACAGCAGGGAATGCATCACCTATAGCCTCTACTGCTATTCATTCCAGTTCCGTCAATGCATTCTAAGCACACCATAGAATTAGGAATTACAAAACCGTTGTTCTGCATCTGTAACAGCAGGGAATGCATCACCTATAGCCTCTAACCCTATTCATTCCAGTTCCGTCACATTCTAACCCTATTCTTCTTCAGGAGCGTGGTTTCATTAACCCTTTGACCCGGTTTGAAAACCGTCCTGTCCACCCTTCCCTAACTTAGGGAGGGAGGAGATGTCGCTAACCCCACCCCCCACCCTAACCCTACCCCCCCTACCCTAACCCTAACTTAGGGAGGGAGGAGATGTCGCTAACCCTACCCCTAACCCCCCCCACCCTAACCTTAACTTAGGGAGGGAGGAGATGTCGCTAACCCTAACCCCTACCCCCCCCACCCTAACCCTAACTTAGGGAGGGAGGAGATGTCGCCCCTAACCCTACCCCCCACCCTAACCCTAACTTAGGGAGGGAGATGTCGCTAACCCTACCCCCCACCCTAACCCTACCCCCCACCCTAACCCTAACTTAGGGAGGGAGGAGATGTCGCTAACCCTAACCCTACCCCCCACCCTAACCCTAACTTAGGGAGGGAGGAGATGTCCCCTAACCCTACCCCCCCCACCCTAACCCTAACTTAGGGAGGGAGATGTGTCCCTAACCCTAACCCTACCCCCACCCTAACCCTAACTTAGGGAGGGAGGAGATGTCCCTAACCCTACCCCCCACCCTAACCCTAACCCTACCCCCACCCTAACCCTACCCCCACCCTAACTTAGGGAGGGAGGAGATGTCCCTAACCCTAACCCTACCCCCCACCCTAACCCTAACTTAGGGAGGGAGATGTCGCTAACCCTACCCCCCACCCTAACCCTAACTTAGGGAGGGAGGAGATGTCGCTAAATATGGATGAAATGTATTGAAAAGGCTCAATTCCTCATAAATTCCTTATTAATTCATAGAATTAATAAGGCCAGCAAGGCCAGAGTGAGACAATGGAAGACATTTATTTTCCACCATAATTTTTAAATAAAATCATTAAAAATCCTACAATGTGATTTTATTTTTTATTTTTTATAATTTTGTCTGTCATAGTTGAAATGTACCTATGATGAAAATTACAGGCCTCTCATCTTTTTAAGTGGGAGAACTTGCACAATTGGTGGCTGACTTGTTCTCCCCACTGTATATAGTGTCCTCTATACCATCTACTGCATCTTGCCGTTCGGCCATCGCTCATTCATATATTTATATCTACATATTCTTATTCATTCCTTTATACTTGTGTGTACACTCACATTAACATCTGCTATATGCTGGCTATGCTCAGCCTTGTCTCAGGGTAGTAGGGTGGTAGATATCCCTCTAGTGGTGTGGGGGCTATGCTCAGCCTTGTCTCAGGGTAGTAGGGTGGTAGATATCCCTCTAGTGGTGTGGGGGCTATACTCAGCCTGGTCTCAGGGTGGTAGATATCCCACTAGTGGTGTGGGGGCTATGCTCAGCCTGGTCTCAGGGTAGTAGGGTGGTAGATATCCCTCTAGTGGTGTGGGGGCTATACTCAGCCTGGTCTCAGGGTAGTAGGGTGGTAGATATCCCTCTAGTGGTGTGGGGGCTATGCTCAGCCTGGTCTCAGGGTAGTAGGGTGGTAGATATCCCTCTAGTGGTGTGGGGGCTATACTCAGCCTTGTCTCAGGGTAGTAGGGAGGTAGATATCCCTCTAGTGGTGTGGGGGCTATACTCAGCCTTGTCTCAGGGTAGTAGGGTGGTAGATATCCCTCTAGTGGTGTGGGGGCTATACTCAGCCTTGTCTCAGGGTAGTAGGGTGGTAGATATCCCTCTAGTGGTGTGGGGGCTATACTCAGCCTTGTCTCAGGGTAGTAGGGTGGTAGATATCCCTCTAGTGGTGTGGGGGCTATACTCAGCCTGGTCTCAGGGTAGTAGGGTGGTAGATATCCCTCTAGTGGTGTGGGGGCTATGCTCAGCCTTGTCTCAGGGTAGTAGGGTGGTAGATATCCCTCTAGTGGTGTGGGGGCTATACTCAGCCTTGTCTCAGGGTGGTAGATATCCCTCTAGTGGTGTGGGGGCT
Organism: Oncorhynchus gorbuscha; assembly: GCF_021184085.1. Taxonomy (NCBI): domain Eukaryota; kingdom Metazoa; phylum Chordata; class Actinopteri; order Salmoniformes; family Salmonidae; genus Oncorhynchus; species Oncorhynchus gorbuscha. The sequence goes on along the minus strand of NW_025747384.1, from coordinate 45,774 downwards.
ATACTCAGCCTGGTCTCAGGGTAGTAGGGTGGTAGATATCCCTCTAGTGGTGTGGGGGCTATACTCAGCCTTGTCTCAGGGTAGTAGGGTGGTAGATATCCCTCTAGTGGTGTGGGGGCTATACTCAGCCTTGTCTCAGGGTAGTAGGGTGGTAGATATCCCTCTAGTGGTGTGGGGGCTATGCTCAGCCTTGTCTCAGGGTAGTAGGGAGGTAGATATCCCTCTAGTGGTGTGGGGGCTATACTCAGCCTGGTCTCAGGGTAGTAGGGTGGTAGATATCCCTCTAGTGGTGTGGGGGCTATGCTCAGCCTTGTCTCAGGGTAGTAGGGTGGTAGATATCCCTCTAGTGGTGTGGGGGCTATACTCAGCCTTGTCTCAGGGTGGTAGATATCCCTCTAGTGGTGTGGGGGCTATACTCAGCCTGGTCTCAGGGTAGTAGGGTGGTAGATATCCCTCTAGTGGTGTGGGGGCTATACTCAGCCTTGTCTCAGGGTCCCTCTAGTGGTGTGGGGGCTATACTCAGCCTTGTCTCAGGGTAGTAGATATCCCTCTAGTGGTGTGGGGGCTATACTCAGCCTTGTCTCAGGGTAGTAGGGTGGTAGATATCCCTCTAGTGGTGTGGGGGCTATACTCAGCCTTGTCTCAGGGTGGTAGATATCCCTCTAGTGGTGTGGGGCTAGCCTTGTCTCAGGGTATAGATATCCCTCTAGTGGTGTGGGGGCTATACTCAGCCTTGTCTCAGGGTGGTAGATATCCCTCTAGTGGTGTGGGGGCTATACTCAGCCTGATCTCAGGGTAGTAGGGTGGTAGATATCCCTCTAGTATGTGGGGGCTATGCTCAGCCTGGTCTCAGGGTAGTAGGGTGGTAGATATCCCTCTAGTGGTGTGGGGGCTATACTCAGCCTTGTCTCAGGGTAGTAGGGTGGTAGATATCCCTCTAGTGGTGTGGGGGCTATACTCAGCCTTGTCTCAGGGTAGTAGGGTGGTAGATATCCCTCTAGTGGTGTGGGGGCTATACTCAGCCTTGTCTCAGGGTGGTAGGGTGGTAGATATCCCTCTAGTGGTGTGGGGGCTATGCTCAGCCTGGTCTCAGGGTGGTAGATATCCTCTAGTGGTGTGGGGGCTATACTCAGCCTGGTCTCAGGGTAGTAGGGTGGTAGATATCCCTCTAGTGGTGTGGGGGCTATACTCAGCCTTGTCTCAGGGTAGTAGGGTGGTAGATATCCCTCTAGTGGTGTGGGGGCTATACTCAGCCTTGTCTCAGGGTAGTAGGGTGGTAGATATCCCTCTAGTGGTGTGGGGGCTATACTCAGCCTTGTCTCAGGGTGGTAGATATCCCTCTAGTGGTGTGGGGGCTATACTCAGCCTTGTCTCAGGGTAGTAGGGTGGTAGATATCCCTCTAGTGGTGTGGGGGCTATACTCAGCCTTGTCTCAGGGTAGTAGGGAGGTAGATATCCCTCTAGTGGTGTGGGGGCTATACTCAGCCTGGTCTCAGGGTGGTAGATATCCCTCTAGTGGTGTGGGGGCTATACTCAGCCTTGTCTCAGGGTAGTAGGGTGGTAGATATCCCTCTAGTGGTGTGGGGGCTATACTCAGCCTTGTCTCAGGGTAGTAGGGTGGTAGATATCCCTCTAGTGGTGTGGGGCTATACTCAGCCTTGTCTCAGGGTAGTAGGGTGGTAGATATCCCTCTAGTGGTGTGGGGGCTATACTCAGCCTTGTCTCAGGGTAGTAGGGTGGTAGATATCCCTCTAGTGGTGTGGGGGCTATACTCAGCCTTGTCTCAGGGTGGTAGGGTGGTAGATATCCCTCTAGTGGTGTGGGGGCTATGCTCAGCCTGGTCTCAGGGTGGTAGATATCCCTCTAGTGGTGTGGGGGCTATACTCAGCCTGGTCTCAGGGTAGTAGGGTGGTAGATATCCCTCTAGTGGTGTGGGGGCTATACTCAGCCTTGTCTCAGGGTAGTAGGGTGGTAGATATCCCTCTAGTGGTGTGGGGGCTATACTCAGCCTTGTCTCAGGGTAGTAGGGTGGTAGATATCCCTCTAGTGGTGTGGGGGCTATACTCAGCCTTGTCTCAGGGTGGTAGATATCCCTCTAGTGGTGTGGGGATATCTCAGGGTAGTAGGGTGGTAGATATCCCTCTAGTGGTGTGGGGGCTATACTCAGCCTTGTCTCAGGGTAGTAGGGTGGTAGATATCCCTCTAGTGGTGTGGGGGCTATACTCAGCCTGGTCTCAGGGTGGTAGATATCCCTCTAGTGGTGTGGGGGCTATACTCAGCCTTGTCTCAGGGTAGTAGGGTGGTAGATATCCCTCTAGTGGTGTGGGGCTATACTCAGCCTTGTCTCAGGGTAGTAGGGTGGTAGATATCCCTCTAGTGGTGTGGGGGCTATACTCAGCCTGGTCTCAGGGTAGTAGGGTGGTAGATATCCCTCTAGTGGTGTGGGGGCTATACTCAGCCTTGTCTCAGGGTAGTAGGGTGGTAGATATCCCTCTAGTGGTGTGGGGCTATACTCAGCCTTGTCTCAGGGTGTGGGGGCTATACTCAGCCTGGTCTCAGGGTAGAGATATCCCTCTAGTGGTGTGGGGGCTATACTCAGCCTTGTCTCAGGGTGGTAGATATCCCTCTAGTGGTGTGGGGGCTATACTCAGCCTTGTCTCAGGGTAGTAGGGTGGTAGATATCCCTCTAGTGGTGTGGGGGCTATACTCAGCCTTGTCTCAGGGTGGTAGATATCCCTCTAGTGGTGTGGGGGCTATACTCAGCCTTGTCTCAGGGTAGTAGGGTGGTAGATATCCCTCTAGTGGTGTGGGGGCTATACTCAGCCTTGTCTCAGGGTAGTAGGGTGGTAGATATCCCTCTAGTGGTGTGGGGGCTATACTCAGCCTTGTCTCAGGGTGGTAGGGTGGTAGATATCCCTCTAGTGGTGTGGGGGCTATGCTCAGCCTGGTCTCAGGGTGGTAGATATCCCTCTAGTGGTGTGGGGGCTATACTCAGCCTGGTCTCAGGGTAGTAGGGTGGTAGATATCCCTCTAGTGGTGTGGGGGCTATACTCAGCCTTGTCTCAGGGTAGTAGGGTGGTAGATATCCCTCTAGTGGTGTGGGGGCTATACTCAGCCTTGTCTCAGGGTAGTAGGGTGGTAGATATCCCTCTAGTGGTGTGGGGGCTATACTCAGCCTTGTCTCAGGGTAGGTAGATATCCCTCTAGTGGTGTGGGGGCTATACTCAGCCTTGTCTCAGGGTAGTAGGGTGGTAGATATCCCTCTAGTGGTGTGGGGGCTATACTCAGCCTTGTCTCTAGGTAGATATCCCTCTAGTGGTGTGGGGCTATACTCAGCCTGGTCTCAGGGTGGTAGATATCCCTCTAGTGGTGTGGGGGCTATACTCAGCCTTGTCTCAGGGTAGTAGGGTGGTAGATATCCCTCTAGTGGTGTGGGGGCTATACTCAGCCTTGTCTCAGGGTAGTAGGGTGGTAGATATCCCTCTAGTGGTGTGGGGGCTATACTCAGCCTGGTCTCAGGGTAGTAGGGTGGTAGATATCCCTCTAGTGGTGTGGGGGCTATACTCAGCCTTGTCTCAGGGTAGTAGGGAGGTAGATATCCCTCTAGTGGTGTGGGGGCTATACTCAGCCTTGTCTCAGGGTAGTAGATATCCCTCTAGTGGTGTGGGGGCTATACTCAGCCTGGTCTCAGGGTAGTAGATATCCCTCTAGTGGTGTGGGGGCTATACTCAGCCTTGTCTCAGGGTGGTAGATATCCCTCTAGTGGTGTGGGGGCTATACTCAGCCTTGTCTCAGGGTAGTAGGGTGGTAGATATCCCTCTAGTGGTGTGGGGGCTATACTCAGCCTTGTCTCAGGGTGGTAGATATCCCTCTAGTGGTGTGGGGGCTATACTCAGCCTTGTCTCAGGGTAGTAGGGTGGTAGATATCCCTCTAGTGGTGTGGGGGCTATACTCAGCCTGGTCTCAGGGTAGTAGGGTGGTAGATATCCCTCTAGTGGTGTGGGGGCTATACTCAGCCTGGTCTCAGGGTAGTAGGGTGGTAGATATCCCTCTAGTGGTGTGGGGGCTATACTCAGCCTTGTCTCAGGGTAGTAGGGTGGTAGATATCCCTCTAGTGGTGTGGGGGCTATACTCAGCCTTGTCTCAGGGTAGTAGGGTGGTAGATATCCCTCTAGTGGTGTGGGGGCTATACTCAGCCTTGTCTCAGGGTAGTAGGGTGGTAGATATCCCTCTAGTGGTGTGGGGGCTATACTCAGCCTTGTCTCAGGGTAGTAGGGTGGTAGATATCCCTCTAGTGGTGTGGGGGCTATACTCAGCCTTGTCTCAGGGTAGTAGGGTGGTAGATATCCCTCTAGTGGTGTGGGGGCTATACTCAGCCTGGTCTCAGGGTAGTAGGGTGGTAGATATCCCTCTAGTGGTGTGGGGGCTATACTCAGCCTGGTCTCAGGGTAGTAGGGTGGTAGATATCCCTCTAGTGGTGTGGGGGCTATACTCAGCCTGGTCTCAGGGTAGTAGGGTGGTAGATATCCCTCTAGTGGTGTGGGGGCTATACTCAGCCTTGTCTCAGGGTGGTAGATATCCCTCTAGTGGTGTGGGGGCTATACTCAGCCTTGTCTCAGGGTAGTAGGGTGGTAGATATCCCTCTAGTGGTGTGGGGGCTATACTCAGCCTTGTCTCAGGGTAGTAGGGTGGTAGATATCCCTCTAGTGGTGTGGGGGCTATACTCAGCCTTGTCTCAGGGTGGTAGATATCCCTCTAGTGGTGTGGGGGCTATACTCAGCCTTGTCTCAGGGTAGTAGGGTGGTAGATATCCCTCTAGTGGTGTGGGGGCTATACTCAGCCTTGTCTCAGGGTAGTAGGGTGGTAGATATCCCTCTAGTGGTGTGGGGGCTATACTCAGCCTTGTCTCAGGGTAGTAGGGTGGTAGATATCCCTCTAGTGGTGTGGGGGCTATACTCAAATCAAAATCAAATCAAATCAAATTTTATTTGTCACATACACATGGTTAGCAGATGTTAATGCGAGTGTAGCGAAATGCTTGTGCTTCTAGTTCTGACAATGCAGTGATAACCAACAAGTAATCTAACTAACAATTCCAAAACTACAGTAGGGTGGTAGATATCCCTCAGCCTGGTCTCAGGGTAGTAGGGTGGTAGATATCCCTCTAGTGGTGTGGGGGCTATACTCAGCCTTGTCTCAGGGTGGTAGATATCCCTCTAGTGGTGTGGGGGCTATACTCAGCCTTGTCTCAGGGTAGTAGGTTGGTAGATATCCCTCTAGTGGTGTGGGGGCTATACTCAGCCTTGTCTCAGGGTAGTAGGGTGGTAGATATCCCTCTAGTGGTGTGGGGGCTATACTCAGCCTTGTCTCAGGGTAGTAGGGTGGTAGATATCCCTCTAGTGGTGTGGGGGCTATACTCAGCCTTGTCTCAGGGTAGTAGGGTGGTAGATATCCCTCTAGTGGTGTGGGGGCTATACTCAGCCTTGTCTCAGGGTAGTAGGGTGGTAGATATCCCTCTAGTGGTGTGGGGGCTATACTCAGCCTTGTCTCAGGGTGGTAGATATCCCTCTAGTGGTGTGGGGGCTATACTCAGCCTTGTCTCAGGGTGGTAGATATCCCTCTAGTGGTGTGGGGGCTATACTCAGCCTTGTCTCAGGGTAGTAGGGTGGTAGATATCCCTCTAGTGGTGTGGGGGCTATACTCAGCCTTGTCTCAGGGTAGTAGGGTGGTAGATATCCCTCTAGTGGTGTGGGGGCTATACTCAGCCTGGTCTCAGGGTAGTAGGGTGGTAGATATCCCTCTAGTGGTGTGGGGGCTATACTCAGCCTTGTCTCAGGGTAGTAGGGTGGTAGATATCCCTCTAGTGGTGTGGGGGCTATGCTCAGCCTTGTCTCAGGGTAGTAGGGTGGTAGATATCCCTCTAGTGGTGTGGGGGCTATGCTCAGCCTTGTCTCAGGGTAGTAGGGTGGTAGATATCCCTCTAGTGGTGTGAGGGCTATACTCAGCCTTGTCTCAGGGTAGTAGGGTGGTAGATATCCCTCTAGTGGTGTGGGGGCTATGCTCAGCCTTGTCTCAGGGTAGTAGGGTGGTAGATATCCCTCTAGTGGTGTGGGGGCTATACTCAGCCTTGTCTCAGGGTAGTAGGGTGGTAGATATCCCTCTAGTGGTGTGGGGGCTATACTCAGCCTTGTCTCAGGGTAGTAGGGTGGTAGATATCCCTCTAGTGGTGTGGGGGCTATACTCAGCCTTGTCTCAGGGTAGTAGGGTGGTAGATATCCCTCTAGTGGTGTGGGGGCTATACTCAGCCTTGTCTCAGGGTAGTAGGGTGGTAGATATCCCTCTAGTGGTGTGGGGGCTATACTCAGCCTTGTCTCAGGGTAGTAGGGTGGTAGATATCCCTCTAGTGGTGTGGGGGCTATACTCAGCCTTGTCTCAGGGTAGTAGGGTGGTAGATATCCCTCTAGTGGTGTGGGGGCTATACTCAGCCTTGTCTCAGGGTGGTAGATATCCCTCTAGTGGTGTGGGGGCTATGCTCAGCCTTGTCTCAGGGTAGTAGATATCCCTCTAGTGGTGTGGGGGCTATACTCAGCCTGGTCTCAGGGTAGTAGGGTGGTAGATATCCCTCTAGTGGTGTGGGGGCTATACTCAGCCTTGTCTCAGGGTAGTAGGTTGTTCTGTTATAATCTCTACCCGGCACAGCCAGAAGAGGACTGGCCACCCCACATAGCCTGGTTTCTCTCTAGGTTTCTTCCTAGGTTTTGGCCTTTCCAGGGAGTTTTTACTAGCCACCGTGCTTCTACACCTGCATTGCTTGCTGTTTGGGGTTTTAGGCTGGGTTTCTGTACAGCACGTTGTGACATCAGCTGATGTCTCATTTACTATTGTGTATTGTCATTAGTTGCTACGGCTAAACTCATTTCAATTGGCTTACTGCCCCATTCGGTCTACAGACGACGCAATAGCCATCACACTGCATACTGCCTTATCCCACCTGGACAAGAGGAATACCTATGTAAGAATGCTGTTCATGGCCTACAGCTCAGCATTCAACACCATAGTACCTTCCAAGCTCATCATTAAGCTTGAGGCCCTGGGTTTCAACCCCGCCCTGTGCAATTGGGTCCTGGACTTCCTGACGGGCCACCCCCAGGTGGTGAAGGTAGGTAACAACATCTCCACTTCACTGATCCTCAACACTGGGGCCCCACAAGGATGCGTTCTGAGCCCTCTCCTGTACTCCCTGTTCACTGCGTGGCCATGAACGCAGTGAACTCAATCATCAAGTTTGCAGATGGCACAACAGTAGTAGACTTGACTACCAACAACGACAAGACAATCTACAGGGAGGAGGTGAGGGCTTCGGAGTGTGGTGTCAGGAAAATAACCTCTCCCTCAACATCAACAAAACAAAGGAGATGACCCTGGACTTAAGGAAACAGCAGAGGGAGCACCCCCTATCCACATCGACAGGACAGCAATGAAGAGGGTGCAAAGTTAAGTTCCTCTGAGTACATATCACTGACAAATTGAAATGCACCACCCACACAGACAGTGTGGTGAAGAAGGCGCAACAGCGCCTCTTCAACCTCAGGAGGCTGAAGAAATTTGGCTTGTCACCTAAAACCCTCACAAACTTTTACAGATGCACAATTCAGAGCATCCTGTCGGGCTGTATCACCGCCTGGTACAGCAATTGCACTTGCCTGGTTAAATAAAGGTGAAATAAAAAAAACAAAAATAAAAAAGTCTATGTAAGAGGCTAGCATCAACTATGTGGTGGTTTTACAATATTGAAACACTCGTTTTGAAATTTTCTTACATTTTTCTCACAATCGCATTGCTGTTGCTTCTAAATCCTCAATGTATTTACTAGGTAGTTCCGGCGCCGACAGAGATGGCCGCCTCGCTTCGCGTTCCTAGGAAACTATGCAGTTTTTGTTTTTTTACGTGTTATTTCTTACATTAGTACCCCAGGTCATCTTAGGTTTCATTACATACAGTCGAGAAGAATTACTGAATATAAGATCAGCGTCAACTCACCATCAGTACGACCAAGAATATGACTTTCCCGGAGCGGATCCTGTGTTCTGCCTTACAAACAGGACAACGGAATGGATCCCAGCCGGCGACCCCAAAAAACGACACTGTAAAAGAGGGAAACGAGGCGGTCTTCTGGTCAGACTCCAGAGACGGGCACATCGTGCACCACTCCCTAGCATTCTTCTCGCCAATGTCCAGTCTCTCGACAACAAGGTTGATGATATCCGAGCAAGGGTAGCATTCCAGAGGGACATCAGAGACTGTAACGTTCTTTGCTTCACGGAAACATGGCTCACTGGAGAGACGCTATCGGAGTCGGTGCAGCCAGCGGGTTTCTCCACACATCGCGCCAACAGAAACAAACATCTTTCTGGTAAGAAGAGGGGCGGGGGCGTATGCCTTATGGCTAACGAGACGTGGTGTGATCACAGAAACATACAGGAACTCAAATCCTTCTGTTCACCTGATTTAGAATTCCTCACAATCAAATGTCGACCGCATTATCTACCAAGAGAATTCTCTTCGATTTTAATCACAGCCGTATATATTCCCCCCCAAGCAGACACATCGATGGCTCTGAACGTACTTTATTTGACTCTTTGCAAACTGGAATCCATACATCCCGAAGGTTGCATTCATTGTAGCTGGGGATTTTGACAAGGCTAATCTGAAAACAAGACTCCCTAAATTGTATCAGCATATCGATTGCGCAACCAGGGCTGGCAAAACCTTGGATCATTGTTATTCTAACTTCCGTGACGCATATAAGGCCCTGCCCCGCCCTCCTTTCGGAAAAGCTGACCACGACTCCATTTTGCTGATCCCTGCCTACAGACAGAAACTAAAACAAGAAGCTCCCACGCTGAGGTCTGTCCAACGCTGGTCCGACCAAGCTGATTCTACACTCCAAGACTGCTTCCATCACTGGTAACATAACCGAATACAAACAGTGCAGCTATTCCCTCCGCAAGGCTATCAAACAAGCTAAGCGTCAGTATAGAGACAAAGTAGAATCTCAATTCAATGGCTCAGACACAAGAGGTATGTGGCAGGGTCTACAGTCAATCACAGACTACAAGAAAAAAACCAGCCCAGTCAAGGACCAGGATGTCTTGCTCCCAGACAGATTAAATAACTTTTTGCCCGCTTTTTTGCACGAGGTGAGTAAAACATTTAAACGTGTTAACCCTCGCAAGGCTGCAGGCCCAGACGGCATCCCCAGCCGGGTCCTCGGAGCATGCGCAGACCAGCTGGCTGGTGTGTTTACGGACATATTCAATCAATCCCTATACAAGTCTGCTGTTCCCACATGCTTCAAGAGGGTCACCATTGTTCCTGTTCCCAAGAAAGCTAAGGTAACTGAGCTAAACGACTACCGCCCCGTAGCACTCACTTCCGTCATCATGAAGTGCTTTGAGAGACTAGTCAAGGACCATATCACCTCCACCCTACCTGACACCCTAGACCCACTCCAATTTGCTTACCGCCCAAATAGGTCAACGTCAACAAAACTAAGGAGATGATTGTGGACTTCAGGAAACAGCAGAGGGAACACCACCCTATCCACATCGATGGGACAGTAGAGGAGAGGGTAGTAAGTTTTAAGTTCCTCGGCGTACACATCACAGACAAACTGAATTGGTCCACTCACACAGACAGCATCGTGAAGAAGGCGCAGCAGCGCCTCTTCAACCTCAGGAGGCTGAAGAAATTTGGGTTGTCACCAAAAGCACTCAAAAACTTCTACAGATGCACAATCGAGAGCATCCTGGCGGGCTGTATCACCGCCTGGTACGGCAACTGCTCCGCCCTCAACCGTAAGGCTCTCCAGAGGGTAGTGAGGTCTGCACAACGCATCACCGGGGACAAACTACCTGCCCTCCAAGACGCCTACACCACCCGATGTTACAGGAAGGCCATAAAGATCATCAAGGACAACAACCACCCGAGCCACTGCCTGTTCACCCCGCTATCATGCAGAAGGCGAGGTCAGTACAGGTGCATCAAAGCTGGGACCGAGAGACTGAAAAACAGCTTCTATCTCAAGGCCATCAGACTGTTAAACAGCCACCACTAACATTGAGTGGCTGCTGCAAACACACTGACACTGACTCAACTCCAGCCACTTTAATAATGGGAATTGATGTAAAATATTTCACTAGCCACTTTAAACAATGATACCTTATATAATATTTACATACCCTACATTATTCATCTCATATGTATACGTATATACTGTACTCTATATCATCTACTGCATCCTTATGTAATACATGTATCACTAGCCACTTTAACTATGCCACTTTGTTTACATACTCATCTCATATGTATATACTGTACTCGATACCATCTACTGTATCTTGCCTATGCTGCTCTGTACCATCACTCATTCATATATCTTTATGTACATATTCTTTATCCCCTTACACTTGTGTCTATAAGGTAGTAGTTTTGGAATTGTTAGCTAGATTACTTGTTGGTTATCACTGCATTGTCGGAACTAGAAGCACAAGCATTTCGCTACACTCGCATTAACATCTGCTAACCATGTGTATGTGACAAATAACATTTGATTTGATTTGATTACTAATTTTAACCATATTTAACGAGATCTCATCCCTGTTGGCAATGCCTGACAACGCACAGGAAACGACTCCCCGATATGAAGAGGACTTGGAACGTTCGAATGTAGAATGTGCATTGAGGGTATTAGACTGGTTTGGATTTGTCCTTCGCCAAAATGGCTGCCTATGACATCATGCACCGCTTGGGAAGATCACACGCGCACGCGCACACACACACACACACACACACACACACACACACACACACACACACACACACACACACACACACACACACACACACACACACACACACACACACACACACACACACACACACCTCTCAGGCTGGAAACAGGACAGAACAGGTCTGGACAGGGGGAGGGTTGCATTATGATTGGTTGTGGGGGAGGGCTAGGGGCGTATTGTGACTGGTTGTGGGGAAGGTTTATAGGGGTGTATTGTGATTGGTTGTGGGGGAGGGCTAGGGGCGCATTGTGATTGGTTGTGGGGAAGGCTAGGGGTGCATTGTGATTGGTTGTGGGGAAGGTTTATAGGGGTGCATTGTGATTGGTTGTGGGGAGGGCTAGGGGTACATTGTGATTGGTTGTGGGGAAGGCTAGGGGTACATTGTGATTGGTTGTGGGGAAGGCTAGGGGTACATTGTGATTGGTTGTGGGGAAGGCTAGGGGTACATTGTGATTGGTTGTGGGGAAGGCTAGGGGTACATTGTGATTGGTTGTGGGGAAGACTAGGGGTGACATTGTGATTGGTTGTGGGAGGGCTAGGGGTACATTGTGATTGGTTGTGGGGAGGGCTAGGGGTACATTGTGATTGGTTGTGGGGAGGGCTAGGGGTACACTGTGACTGGTTCTTACTTGTTGTGTGGGAGGCGGGAACAGAGAGCTCTCAGGTCCTCTGTGGAGAGAAGACACAGGATAAGACTGTAGAAGACACAGGACATCACAACTGTAGAAGACACAGGATAAGACTGTAGAAGACACAGGACATCACAACTGTAGAAGACACAGGATATGACAACTGTAGAAGACACAGGATAAGACTGTAGAAGACACAGGATAAGACTGTAGAAGACACAGGACATCACAACTGTAGAAGACACAGGATAAGACTGTAGAAGACACAGGACATCACAACTGTAGAAGACACAGGATATGACAACTGTAGAAGACACAGGATATGACAACTGTAGAAGACACAGGATAAGACTGTAGAACACACAGGATAAGACTGTAGAAGACACAGGATATGACAACTGTAGAAGACACAGGATAAGACTGTAGAAGACACAGGATAAGACTGTAGAAGACACAGGATATGACAACTGTAGAAGACACAGGATATCACAACTGTAGAAGACACAGGATAAGACAACTGTAGAAGACACAGGATATCACAACTGTAGAAGACACAGGATATGACAACTGTAGAAGACACAGGATATGACAACTGTAGAAGACACAGGATAAGACAACTGTAGAAGACACAGGACATCACAACTGTAGAAGACACAGGATATGACAACTGTAGAAGACACAGGATATCACAACTGTAGAAGACACAGGATAAGACAACTGTAGAAGACACAGGATATCACAACTGTAGAAGACACAGGATATTACAACTGTAGAAGACACAGGATATTACAACTGTAGAAGACACAGGATATTACAACTGTAGAAGACACAGGATAAGACTGTAGAAGACACAGGATATGACAACTGTAGAAGACACAGGATAAGACTGTAGAACACACAGGATAAGACTGTAGACGACACAGGATAAGACTGTAGAACACACAGGATAAGACTGTAGACGACACAGGATATCACAACTGTAGGAGACACAGGATAAGACTGTAGAACACACAGGATAAGACTGTAGACGACACAGGACATCACAACTGTAGAAGACACAGGATATGACATCCCTACCTCTAGAGCAGAGCAGCGCCCCTGCTGCCATGGACACCTGCAGGGCCTGGGCCAGCCTATCCAGAGTGAGCTGGATGTGTGCTTGTGTATCCGAGTGGAGAGGGTTCAGCTCCTCCAGAAGACCAGAGAGGTCAGAGATCAGAGAAGTCAGCTGGTCGGGCTGCAGCAACGCCAGGCGACCCAGAAGCCCCTTCTCTCTCAGAACGCCCGGGAGGAGCAGCAACACCTGGAACAGATAAGTGTTGAGTTCATCACCTCTGACCTCTAAACATGACCTAACCCTGACCCAGGACTCCCGGGAGGAAGAGTCGATGACCTCTAAACATGACCTAACCCTGACCCAGGACCTCTGAGAGATGGCTGAAGAAAAACAAGGTTAGAGTTTTGGGGTGCGGTTCCACGGGGTTGCGGTTCCACAGGGTTGCGGTTCCACGGGGGGGTGCGGTTCCACGGGGGTTGAGGTTCCACGGGGGAGGTTGAGGTTCCACGGGGGTGCGGTTCCACGGGGGGGGGTGCGGTTCCACGGGGGGGTGCGGTTCCACGGTGCGGTTCCACGGGGGTTGCGGTTCCACGGGGGGTGCGGTCCCACGGGGGCGGTGCGGTTTCCACGGGGGGGGGTTGCGGTTCCACAGGGGTGCGGTTCCACGGGGGTGCGGTTCCACAGGGGTGCGGTTCCACAGGGTTGCGGTTCCACAGGGGTGCGGTTCCACGGTAAATAAGAATTTGTTCTTAACTGACTTGCCTAGTTGAATAAAGGTTACATTTAAATTGTTTAAAAGAAAATAAACAGCTGGCATCGGGACCCACTCGCCAATGGGTTTAGAATTCTGGAATCTAGACAAGTGGGATGTAAGTGCACATCACCTTAATTCTCATTGGCCCAAAACAGTAGCTAGGCTTCCATCTAGTTGGAGACACCCAAAACAGTAGCTAGGCTTCCATCTAGTTGGAGACAGATTTAGACCAAAACAGTAGCTAGGCTTCCATCTAGTTGGAGACAGATTTAGACCAAAACAGTAGCTAGGCTTCCATCTAGTTGGAGACACCCAAAACAGTAGCTAGGCTTCCATCTAGTTGGAGACAGATTTAGACCAAAACAGTAGCTAGGCTTCCATCTAGTTGGAGACAGATTTAGACCAAAACAGTAGCTAGGCTTCCATCTAGTTGGAGACACCCAAAACAGTAGCTAGGCTTCCATCTAGTTGGAGACAGATTTATTTAGACCAAAACAGTAGCTAGGCTTCCATCTAGTTGGAGACACCCAAAACAGTAGCTAGGCTTCCATCTAGTTGGAGACACCCAAAACAGTAGCTAGGCTTCCATCTAGTTGGAGACACCCAAAACAGTAGCTAGGCTTCCATCTAGTTGGAGACAGATTTAGACCAAAACAGTAGCTAGGCTTCCATCTAGTTGGAGACACCCAAAACAGTAGCTAGGCTTCCATCTAGTTGGAGACAGATTTAGACCAAAACAGTAGCTAGGCTTCCATCTAGTTGGAGACACCCAAAACAGTAGCTAGGCTTCCATCTAGTTGGAGACAGATTTAGACCAAAACAGTAGCTAGGCTTCTATCTAGTTGGAGACACCCAAAACAGTAGCTAGGCTTCCATCTAGTTGGAGACAGATTTAGACCAAAACAGTAGCTAGGCTTCCATCTAGTTGGAGACACCCAAAACAGTAGCTAGGCTTCCATCTAGTTGGAGACACCCAAAACAGTAGCTAGGCTTCCATCTAGTTGGAGACACCCAAAACAGTAGCTAGGCTTTCATCGAGTTTCCTTCAAATTGACACAGACTGGAGTGGTCTCTATCAAATACAGTAAGATTAGATGGAAACCTGGTTAGTAGCAGACTGGAGTGATCTCTATCAAATACAGTAAGATTAGATGGAAACCTGGTCAGTAGCAGACTGGAGTGATCTCTATCAAATACAGTAAGATTAGATGGAAACCTGGTTAGTAGCAGACTGGAGTGATCTCTATCAAATACAGTAAGATTAGATGGAAACCTGGTTAGTAGCAGACTGGAGTGATCTCTATCAAATACAGTAAAATTAGATGGAAACCTGGTTAGTAGCAGACTGGAGTGATCTCTATCAAATACAGTAAGATTAGATGGAAACCTGGTTAGTAGCAGACTGGAGTGGTCACTTCCGGGTTGGAGCGAGCGGTCGCATCTGCACTTCGGTCCGCAGGTAGTATAACTTTTTCATTACATTTCATTATAGTACAACGGTTTGATTTGTCTAATCTTAGCAATTTCTTCTTAGCTAGCTACATAGCCGTCTTTGTATCAAAGATAATTGCGTAATTATCGTATTTCGTCGTCCTAACGTAGTCTACACTGCTATCTGCCCAGCAGCTAGCTAACGTCCACCGTCTACCGAATAGCAGCACTGTAGAAACTATTACACTCAACTGAACGACTTGATTAGTGTAGTGTTAGCTAGCTACATAGTTGTCTTTGCTGTCTTCGTATTCAAGATAATTGTGTAGTTTAGAGTGTGTAGTCTTAGAGTGATTATCTTAATTTACCGAGGTTAGCTAGCCAGCTATTTGTCATCCTTAACGTAGGAGACACTGCTAGCTAGCCAACAGCTAGCCAACGTCTACCGAATAGAACTTCGCACTCAACAACCCGGACGCATTCCGCTTCGCTCCACAGGTAGTATCACATTTTCATTTCATTTCATTACAGTACAACGGTTTGATTTGTTTGATCGTAGCTAGCTACATAGCTAGCTACATAGCCATCTTTGTATCAAAGATAATTGTGTAGTCTAGAGCGATTTTCTAGGTTAGCTAGCCAGCTATTGTCGTTCTTTTAACGCAACGTAACGTAATCAACACTGCTAGCTAGCCAGCTAGCCCCCGAATAGCAGCACTGTAGAAACTATTACACTCAACGGAACGACTTGATTAGTGTAGTGTCAACAACGCAGCCACTGCCAGCTAGCCTACAAAGTCAACAACGCAGCCACTGCCAGCTAGCCTACTTCATCAGTACTGTATCATTTTAATCATTTTAGTCAATAAGATTCTTGCTATGTAGCTTAACTTTCTGAACATTCGAGACGTGTAGTCCACTTGTCCTTCCAATCTCCTTTGCATTAGCGTAGCCTCTTCTGTAGCCTGTCAACTATGTGTCTGTCTATCCCTGTTCTCTCCTCTCTGCACAGAACATACAAACGCTCCACACCGCGTGGCCGCGGCCACCCTAATCTGGTGGTCCCAGCGCGCACGACCCACGTGGAGTTCCAGGTCTCCGGTAGCCTCTGGAACTGCCGATCTGCAGCCAACAAGGCAGAGTTCATCTCAGCCTATGCCTCCCTCCAGTCCCTCAACTTCTTGGCACTGACGGAAACATGGATCACCACAGATAACACTGCTACTCCTGCTGCTCTCTCTTCGTCCGCCCACGTGTTCTCGCACACCCCGAGAGCTTCTGGTCAGCGGGGTGGTGGCACCGGGATCCTCATCTCTCCCAAGTGGTCATTCTCTCCTTCTCCCCTTACCCATCTGTCTATCGCCTCCTTTGAATTCCATGCTGTCACAGTTACCAGCCCTTTCAAGCTTAACATCCTTATCATTTATCGCCCTCCAGGTTCCCTCGGAGAGTTCATCAATGAGCTTGATGCCTTGATAAGCTCCTTTCCTAAGGACGGCTCACCTATCACAGTTCTGGGCGACTTTAACCTCCCCACGTCTACCTTTGACTCATTCCTCTCTGCCTCCTTCCTTCCACTCCTCTCCTCTTTTGACCTCACCCTCTCACCTTCCCCCCCTACTCACAAGGCAGGCAATACGCTCGACCTCATCTTTACTAGATGCTGTTCTTCCACTAACCTCATTGCAACTCCCCTCCAAGTCTCCGACCACTACCTTGAATCCTTTTCCCTCTCGCTCTCATCCAACACTTCCCACACTGCCCCTACTCGGATGGTATCGCGCCGTCCCAACCTTCGCTCTCTCTCCCCGCTACTCTCTCCTCTTCCATCCTATCATCTCTTCCCTCTGCTCAAACCTTCTCCAACCTATCTCCTGATTCTGCCTCCTCAACCCACCTCTCCTCCCTTTCTGCATCCTTTGACTCTCTATGCCCCCTATCCTCCAGGCCGGCTCGGTCCTCCCCTCCCGCTCCGTGGCTCGACGACTCATTGCGAGCTCACAGAACAGGGCTCCGGGCAGCCAAGCGGAAATGGAGGAAAACTCGCCTCCCTGCAGACCTGGCATCCTTTCACTCCCTCCTCTCTACATTTTCCTCTTCGGTCTCTGCTGCTAAAGCCACTTTCTACCACTCTAAATTCCAAGCATCTGCCTCTAACCCTAGGAAGCTCTTTGCCACCTTCTCGTCCCTCCTGAATCCTCCTCCCCCTCCCCCACCTCCTCCCTCTGCAGAGGACTTCATCAACCATTTTGAAAAGAAGGTCGACGACATCCGATCCTCGTTTGCTAAGTCAAACGACACCGCTGGTTCTGCTCACACTGCCCTACCCTGTGCTCTGACCTCTTTCTCCCCTCTCTCTCCAGATGAAATCTCGCGTCTTGTGACGGCCGGCCGCCCAACAACCTGCCCGCTTGACCCTATCTCCTCCTCTCTTCTCCAGACCATTTCCGGAGACCTTCTCCCTTACCTCACCACGCTCATCAACTCATCCCTGACCGCTGGCTACGTCCCTTCCGTCTTCAAGAGAGCGAGAGTTGCACCCCTTCTGAAAAAACCTACACTCGATCCCTCCGATGTCAACAACTACAGACCAGTATCCCTTCTTTCTTTTCTCTCCGAAAACTCTTGAACGTGCCGTCCTTGGCCAGCTCTCCCGTTATCTCTCTCAGAATGACCTTCTTGATCCAAATCAGTCAGGTTTCAAGACTAGTCATTCAACTGAGACTGCTCTTCTCTGTATCACGGAGGCGCTCCGCACTGCTAAAGCTAACTCTCTCTCCTCTGCTCTCATCCTTCTAGACCTATCGGCTGCCTTCGATACTGTGAACTATCAGATCCTCCTCTCCACCCTCTCCGAGTTGGGCATCTCCGGCGCGGCCCACGCTTGTATTACGTCCTAACTGACAGGTCGCTCCTACCAGGTGGCGTGGCGAGAATCTGTCTCCTCACCACGCGCTCTCACCACTGGTGTCCCCCAGGGCTCTGTTCTAGGCCCTCTCCTATTCTCGCTATACACCAAGTCACTTGGCTCCGTCATAACCTCACATGGTCTCTCTTATCATTGCTATGCAGACGACACACAATTAATCTTCTCCTTTCCCCCTTCTGATGACCAGGTGGCGAATCGCATCTCTGCATGTCTGGCAGACATATCAGTGTGGATGACGGATCACCACCTCAAGCTGAATCTCGGCAAGACGGAGCTGCTCTTCCGCCCGGGGAAGGACTACCCGTTCCATGATCTCGCCATCACGGTTGACAACTCCATTGTGTCCTCCTCCCAGAGCGCTAAGAACCTTGGCGTGATCCTGGACAACAACCTGTCGTTCTCAACTAACATCAAGGCGGTGGCCCGTTCCTGTAGGTTCATGCTCTACAACATCCGCAGAGTACGACCCTGCCTCACACAGGAAGCGGCGCAGGTCCTAATCCAGGCACTTGTCATCTCCCGTCTGGATTACTGCAACTCGCTGTTGGCTGGGCTCCCTGCCTGCGCCATTAAACCCCTACAACTCATCCAGAACGCCGCAGCCCGTCTGGTGTTCAACCTTCCCAAGTTCTCTCACGTCACCCCGCTCCTCCGCTCTCTCCACTGGCTTCCAGTTGAAGCTCGCATCCGCTACAAGACCATGGTGCTTGCCTACGGAGCTGTGAGGGGAACGGCACCGCAGTACCTCCAGGCTCTGATCAGGCCCTACACCCAAACAAGGGCACTGCGTTCATCCACCTCTGGCCTGCTCGCCTCCCTACCACTGAGGAAGTACAGTTCCCGCTCAGCCCAGTCAAAACTGTTCGCTGCTCTGGCCCCCCAATGGTGGAACAAACTCCCTCACGACGCCAGGACAGCGGAGTCACGACACCTGAAACCCCGCCTCTTTAAGGAATACCTAGAATAGGATAAGTAATCCTTCTCACCCCCCCCCCCTTTAAGATTTAGATGCACTATTGTAAAGTGACTGTTCTACTGGATGTCATAAGGTGAATGCACCAATTTGTAAGTCGCTCTGGATAAGAGCGTCTGCTAAATGACTTAAATGTAAATGCTACTATGATGGTCTGTCTGGAGGTTCTGCTGCTATGATGGTCTGTCTCACTGTCTGGAGGTTCTGCTCCTATGATGGTCTGTCTCACTGTCTGGAGGTTCTGCTGCTATGATGGTCTGTCTGGAGGTTCTGCTGCTATGATGGTCTGTCTCACTGTCTGGAGGTTCTGCTGCTATGATGGTCTGTCTCACTGTCTGGAGGTTCTGCTACTATGATGGTCTGTCTCACTGTCTGGAGGTTCTGCTGCTATGATGGTCTGTCTCACTGTCTGGAGGTTCTGCTGCTATGATGGTCTGTCTCACTGTCTGGAGGTTCTGCTGCTATGATGGTCTGTCTCACTGTCTGGAGGTTCTGCTGCTATGATGGTCTGTCTGGAGGTTCTGCTGCTATGGTGGTCTGTCTCACTGTCTGGAGGTTCTGCTGCTATGGTGGTCTGTCTCACTGTCTGGAGGTTCTGCTACTATGATGGTCTGTCTGGAGGTTCTGCTGCTATGATGGTCTGTCTCACTGTCTGGAGGTTCTGCTGCTATGATGGTCTGTCTCACTGTCTGGAGGTTCTGCTGCTATGATGGTCTGTCTGGAGGTTCTGCTACTATGATGGTCTGTCTCACTCTCTGGAGGTTCTGCTGCTATGATGGTCTGTCTCACTGTCTGGAGGTTCTGCTGCTATGATGGTCTGTCTCACTGTCTGGAGGTTCTGCTGCTATGATGGTCTGTCTCACTGTCTGGAGGTTCTGCTGCTATGATGGTCTGTCTGGAGGTTCTGCTGCTATGATGGTCTGTCTCACTCTCTGGAGGTTCTGCTGCTATGATGGTCTGTCTGGAGGTTCTGCTACTATGATGGTCTGTCTCACTGTCTGGAGGTTCTGCTGCTATGATGGTCTGTCTCACTGTCTGCAGGTTCTGCTGCTATGATGGTCTGTCTCACTGTCTGGAGGTTCTGCTGCTATGATGGTCTGTCTCACTGTCTGGAGGTTCTGCTGCTATGATGGTCTGTCTCACTGTCTGGAGGTTCTGCTGCTATGATGGTCTGTCTCACTGTCTGGAGGTTCTGCTGCTATGATGGTCTGTCTGGAGGTTCTGCTGCTATGATGGTCTGTCTCACTGTCTGGAGGTTCTGCTGCTATGATGGTCTGTCTGGAGGTTCTGCTGCTATGATGGTCTGTCTCACTCTCTGGAGGTTCTGCTGCTATGATGGTCTGTCTGGAGGTTCTGCTACTATGATGGTCTGTCTCACTGTCTGGAGGTTCTGCTGCTATGATGGTCTGTCTCACTGTCTGGAGGTTCTGCTGCTATGATGGTCTGTCTGGAGGTTCTGCTGCTATGATGGTCTGTCTCACTGTCTGGAGGTTCTGCTGCTATGATGGTCTGTCTCACTGTCTGGAGGTTCTGCTGCTATGATGGTCTGTCTCACTGTCTGGAGGTTCTGCTGCTATGATGGTCTGTCTGGAGGTTCTGCTGCTATGATGGTCTGTCTGGAGGTTCTGCTGCTATGATGGTCTGTCTCACTGTCTGGAGGTTCTGCTACTATGATGGTCTGTCTCACTGTCTGGAGGTTCTGCTGCTATGATGGTCTGTCTGGAGGTTCTGCTGCTATGATGGTCTGTCTCACTGTCTGGAGGTTCTGCTGCTATGATGGTCTGTCTCACTGTCTGGAGGTTCTGCTCCTATGATGGTCTGTCTCACTGTCTGGAGGTTCTGCTGCTATGATGGTCTGTCTGGAGGTTCTGCTGCTATGATGGTCTGTCTGGAGGTTCTGCTACTATGATGGTCTGTCTGGAGGTTCTGCTACTATGATGGTCTGTCTGGAGGTTCTGCTGCTATGATGGTCTGTCTGAAGGTTCTGCTGCTATGATGGTCTGTCTCACTGTCTGGAGGTTCTGCTACTATGATGGTCTGTCTGAAGGTTCTGCTGCTATGATGGTCTGTCTGGAGGTTCTGCTGCTATGATGGTCTGTCTCACTGTCTGGAGGTTCTGCTACTATGATGGTCTGTCTCACTGTCTGGAGGTTCTGCTACTATGATGGTCTGTCTGGAGGTTCTGCTGCTATGATGGTCTGTCTCACTGTCTGGAGGTTCTGCTGCTATGATGGTCTGTCTCACTGTCTGGAGGTTCTGCTGCTATGATGGTCTGTCTGGAGGTTCTGCTGCTATGATGGTCTGTCTCACTGTCTGGAGGTTCTGCTGCTATGATGGTCTGTCTCACTGTCTGGAGGTTCTGCTGCTATGATGGTCTGTCTCACTGTCTGGAGGTTCTGCTGCTATGATGGTCTGTCTCACTGTCTGGAGGTTCTGCTGCTATGATGGTCTGTCTGGAGGTTCTGCTGCTATGATGGTCTGTCTGGAGGTTCTGCTGCTATGATGGTCTGTCTCACTGTCTGGAGGTTCTGCTGCTATGATGGTCTGTCTCACTGTCTGGAGGTTCTGCTGCTATGATGGTCTGTCTCACTGTCTGGAGGTTCTGCTGCTATGATGGTCTGTCTCACTGTCTGGAGGTTCTGCTGCTATGATGGTCTGTCTCACTGTCTGCTGAGGTTCTGCTGCTATGATGGTCTGTCTCACTGTCTGGAGGTTCTGCTGCTATGATGGTCTGCTGGATTCTGATGGTCTGTCTCACTGTCTGGAGGTTCTGCTGCTATGATGGTCTGTCTATGATGGTCTGTCTCATGGTCTGTCTGGAGGTTCTGCTGCTATGATGGTCTGTCTCACTGTCTGGAGGTTCTGCTGCTATTCTGATGGTCTGTCTGGAGGTTCTGCTGCTATGATGGTCTGTCTGGAGGTTCTGCTGCTATGATGGTCTGTTCTGCTGCTATGATGGTCTGTCTCACTGTCTGGAGGTTCTGCTGCTATGATGGTCTGTCTCACTGTCTGGAGGTTCTGCTCTATGATGGTCTGTCTCACTGTCTGGAGGTTCTGCTGCTATGATGGTCTGTCTGGGAGGTTCTGCTGCTATGATGGTCTGTCTCACTGTCTGGAGGTTCTGCTGCTATGATGGTCTGTCTGGAGGTTCTGCTGCTATGATGGTCTGTCTGATGGTCTGGAGGTTCTGCTGCTATGATGGTCTGTCTCACTGTCTGGAGGTTCTGCTACTATGATGGTCTGTCTGGATGCTGCTATGATGGTCTGTCTGTCTGGAGGTTCTGCTACTATGATGGTCTGTCTGGACTGTTCTGCTGCTATGATGGTCTGGTTCTGCTGCTGATGGTTCTGCTGTATGATGGTCTGTCTGTCTGAGGTTCTGCTGCTATGATGGTCTGTCTCACTGTCTGGAGGTTCTGCTGCTATGATGGTCTGTCTGGAGGTTCTGCTACTATGATGGTCTGTCTGGAGGTTCTGCTGCTATGATGGTCTGTCTGGAGGTTCTGCTGCTATGATGGTCTGTCTGAGGTTCTGCTGCTATGATGGTCTGTCTCACTGTCTGGATGATGGTCTGTCTGGAGGTTCTGCTGCTATGATGGTCTGTCTGTCTGAGGTTCTGCTGCTATGATGGTCTGTCTGTCTGAGGTTCTGCTGCTATGATGGTCTGTCTGGAGGTTCTGCTGCTATGATGGTCTGTCTCACTGTCTGGAGGTTCTGCTGCTATGATGGTCTGTCTCACTGTCTGGAGGTTCTGCTGCTATGATGGTCTGTCTGGAGGTTCTGCTGCTACTGGTCTGTCTGAGGTTCTGCTGCTATGATGGTCTGTCTCACTGTCTGGAGGTTCTGTTCTGTCTGGAGGTTCTGCTGCTATGATGGTCTGTCTCACTGTCTGCTGCTATGATGGTTGTCTGTCTGGAGGTTCTGCTACTATGATGGTCTGTCTCACTGTCTGGAGGTTCTGCTGCTATGATGGTCTGTCTGGAGGTTCTGCTGCTATGATGGTCTGTCTGGAGGTTCTGCTGCTATGATGGTCTGTCTCACTGTCTGAGGTTCTGCTGCTATGATGGTCTGTCTGGAGGTTCTGCTGCTATGATGGTCTGTCTGGAGGTTCTGCTGCTGTCTCACTGTCTGGAGGTTCTGCTGCTATGATGGTCTGTCTCACTGTCTGGAGGTTCTGCTGCTATGATGGTCTGTCTCACTGGAGGTTCTGCTGCTATGATGGTCTGTCTCACTGTCTGGAGGTTCTGCTGCTATGATGGTCTCTGTCTGGAGGTTCTGCTGCTATGATGGTCTGTCTCACTGTCTGGAGGTTCTGCTGCTATGATGGTCTGTCTGGGAGGTTCTGCTGCTATGATGGTCTGTCTGGAGGTTCTGCTGCTATGATGGTCTGTCTCACTGTCTGGATGGTTCTGCTGCTATGATGGTCTGTCTCACTGTCTGGAGGTTCTGCTGCTATGATGGTCTGTCTGGAGGTTCTGCTGCTATGATGGTCTGTCTCACTGTCTGGAGGTTCTGCTGCTATGATGGTCTGTCTCACTGTCTGAGGTTCTGCTGCTATGATGGTCTGTCTCACTGTCTGGAGGTTCTGCTGCTATGATGGTTCTGTCTATGATGGTCTGTCTGGAGGTTCTGCTGCTATGATGGTCTGTCTGGAGGTTCTGCTGCTATGATGGTCTGTCTGGAGGTTCTGCTGCTATGATGGTCTGTCTCACTGTCTGAGGTTCTGCTACTATGATGGTCTGTCTGGAGGTTCTGCTGCTATGATGGTTCTGCTGCTGGTCTGTCTCACTGAGGTTCTGCTACTATGATGGTCTGTCTGGAGGTTCTGCTGCTATGATGGTCTGTCTGGAGGTTCTGCTGCTATGATGGTCTGTCTCACTGTCTGGAGGTTCTGCTACTATGATGGTCTGTCTGGAGGTTCTGCTACTATGATGGTCTGTCTGGAGGTTCTGCTGCTATGATGGTCTGTCTGGAGGTTCTGCTACTATGATGGTCTGTCTGGAGGTTCTGCTACTATGATGGTCTGTCTGGAGGTTCTGCTACTATGATGGTCTGTCTGGAGGTTCTGCTGCTATGATGGTCTGTCTGGTCTGGTTCTGCTACTATGATGGTCTGTCTGGAGGTTCTGCTGCTATGATGGTCTGTCTGGAGGTTCTGCTACTATGATGGTCTGTCTCACTGTCTGGAGGTTCTGCTACTATGATGGTCTGTCTCTGCTACTGTGGTCTGTCTGGAGGTTCTGCTGCTATGATGGTCTGTCTGGAGGTTCTGCTACTATGATGGTCTGTCTCACTGTCTGGAGGTTCTGCTACTATGATGGTCTGTCTCACTGTGGAGGTTCTGGAGATGTTCTGCTGCTATGATGGTCTGTCTCACTGTCTGGAGGTTCTGCTACTATGATGGTCTGTCTCTGCTACTGTGGTCTGTCTGAGGTTCTGATGGGTCTGTCTCACTGTCTGGAGGTTCTGCTGCTATGATGGTCTGTCTGGAGGTTCTGCTGCTATGATGGTCTGTCTGGAGGTTCTGCTGTCTGGAGGTTCTGCTACTATGATGGTCTGTCTCACTGTCTGGAGGTTCTGCTACTATGATGGTCTGTCTCACTGTCTGGAGGTTCTGCTGCTATGATGGTCTGTCTCACTGTCTGGAGGTTCTGCTGCTATGATGGTCTGTCTGGAGGTTCTGCTGCTATGATGGTCTGTCTCACTGTCTGGAGGTTCTGCTGCTATGATGGTCTGTCTCACTGTCTGGAGGTTCTGCTGCTATGATGGTCTGTCTCACTGTCTGGAGGTTCTGCTGCTATGATGGTCTGTCTCACTGTCTGGAGGTTCTGCTGCTATGATGGTCTGTCTGGAGGTTCTGCTGCTATGATGGTCTGTCTCACTGTCTGGAGGTTCTGCTGCTATGATGGTCTGTCTCACTGTCTGGAGGTTCTGCTGCTATGATGGTCTGTCTCACTGTCTGGAGGTTCTGCTACTATGATGGTCTGTCTCACTGTCTGGAGGTTCTGCTGCTATGATGGTCTGTCTGGAGGTTCTGCTACTATGATGGTCTGTCTGGAGGTTCTGCTGCTATGATGGTCTGTCTGGAGGTTCTGCTGCTATGATGGTCTGTCTGGAGGTTCTGCTGCTATGATGGTCTGTCTCACTGTCTGGAGGTTCTGCTACTATGATGGTCTGTCTGGAGGTTCTGCTGCTATGATGGTCTGTCTGGAGGTTCTGCTGCTATGATGGTCTGTCTGGAGGTTCTGCTGCTATGATGGTCTGTCTCACTGTCTGGAGGTTCTGCTGCTATGATGGTCTGTCTGGAGGTTCTGCTCCTATGATGGTCTGTCTGGAGGTTCTGCTGCTATGATGGTCTGTCTGGAGGTTCTGCTGCTATGATGGTCTGTCTGGAGGTTCTGCTGCTATGATGGTCTGTCTGGAGGTTCTGCTGCTATGATGGTCTGTCTGGAGGTTCTGCTGCTATGATGGTCTGTCTGGAGGTTTGTAATCCCTCATGACACAAATGTCCCAAAAGTCAGGTTTGAGACATTGAGACTGGACATTGAGACTGGACATTGAGACTGGACATTGATAATGGACATTGATAATGGACATTGAGACTGGACATTGAGACTGGACATTGAGTCTGGACATTGATACTGGACATTGAGACTGGACATTGGGACATTGAGACTGGACATTGATACTGGACATTGAGACTGGACATTGAGACTGGACATTGGGACATTGAGACTGGACATTGATACTGGACATTGAGACTGGACATTGAGACTGGACATTGAGACTGGACATTGAGACTGGACATTGATAATGGACATTGATAATGGACATTGATACTGGACATTGAGACTGGACATTGAGACTGGACATTGAGACTGGACAAACCTGCAGGACACTGAGATGTAGCTCAGAGAAGAGAGGCCCTGCCTCCAGCTCAGTCTCTGTCGTCCCATTGGCCAAGTCCTGCTTCCCGTCTCTTCTGTAAGCCAATGGGGCTTTGACACACCAGCGCACCAGCCCAGCCAGCGGTGTGAGGTCCAGGGAGCCGATTGGCTGGCTGGAGGAGGGGGGCGTGTTCAGCAGAGTGATGAGGACCAATCGAGGTTGGTCTTGGATCCAGGACACCACCATCTGTAACAGCTGTACAGGAGGAGTCAACTCCTCTATACACACCAAACACACACCAAGATATATTTAGAGATGTTGACCTAATATAGCCTAGTAACAGCTGTACAGGGGGAGTCAACTCCTCTATACACACCAAGATATATTTAGAGATGTTGACCTGATATAGCCTAGTAACAGCTGTACAGGGGGAGTCAACTCCTCTATACACACCAAGATATATTTAGAGATGTTGACCTGATATAGCCTAGTAACAGCTGTACAGGGGAGTCAACTCCTCTATACACACCAAGATATATTTAGAGATGTTGACCTGATATAGCCTAGTAACAGCTGTACAGGGGGAGTCAACTCCTCTATACACACCAAGATATATTTAGAGATGTTGACCTGATATAGCCTAGTAACAGCAGTACAGGGGGAGTCAACTCCTCTATACACACCAAGATATATTTAGAGATGTTGACCTGATATAGCCTAGTAACAGCTGTACAGGGGGAGTCAACTCCTCTATACACACCAAGATATATTTAGAGATGTTGACCTGATATAGCCTAGTAACAGCTGTACAGGGGGAGTCAACTCCTCTATACACACCAAGATATATTTAGAGATGTTGACCTGATATAGCCTAGTAACAGCTGTACAGGGGGAGTCAACTCCTCTATACACACCAAGATATATTTAGAGATGTTGACCTAATATAGCCTAGTAACAGCTGTACAGGGGGAGTCAACTCCTCTATACACACCAAGATATATTTAGAGATGTTGACCTGATATAGCCTAGTAACAGCTGTACAGGGGAGTCAACTCCTCTATACACACCAAGATATATTTAGAGATGTTGACCTGATATAGCCTAGTAACAGCTGTACAGGGGGAGTCAACTCCTCTATACACACCAAGATATATTTAGAGATGTTGACCTGATATAGCCTAGTAACAGCTGTACAGGGGGAGTCAACTCCTCTATACACACCAAACACACACCAAGATTATACAGGTTATACAGGGTGGTAACAGTGTGTACCTGTAGAGAGGTTATACAGGGTGGTAACAGTGTGTACCTGTAGAGAGGTCATACAGGGTGGTAACAGTGTGTACCTGTAGAGAGGTTATACAGGGTGGTAACAGTGTGTACCTGTAGAGAGGTTATACAGGGTGGTAACAGCAGTGTGTACCTGTAGAGAGGTTATACAGGGTGGTAACAGTGTAGAGAGGTTATACAGGGTGGTACCTGTAGAGAGGTTATACAGGGTGGTAACAGTGTGTACCTGTAGAGAGGTTATACAGGGTGGTAACAGTGTGTACCTGTAGAGAGGTTATACAGGGTGGTAACAGTGTGTACCTGTAGAGAGGTTATACAGGGTGGTAACAGTGTGTACCTGTAGAGAGGTTATACAGGGTGGTAACAGTGTGTACCTGTAGAGAGGTTATACAGGGTGGTAACAGTGTGTACCTGTAGAGAGGTTATACAGGGTGGTAACAGTGTGTACCTGTAGAGAGGTTATACAGGGTGGTAACAGTGTGTACCTGTAGAGAGGTTATACAGGGTGGTAACAGCAGTGTGTACCTGTAGAGAGGTTATACAGGGTGGTAACAGTGTGTACCTGTAGAAAGGTTATACAGGGTGGTAACAGCAGTGTGTACCTGTAGAGAGGTTATACAGGGTGGTAACAGTGTGTACCTGTAGAGAGGTTATACAGGGTGGTAACAGCAGTGTGTACCTGTAGAGAGGTTATACAGGGTGGTAACAGCAGTGTGTACCTGTAGAGAGGTTATACAGGGTGGTAACAGCAGTGTGTACCTGTAGAGAGGTTATACAGGGTGGTAACAGCAGTGTGTACCTGTAGAGAGGTTATACAGGGTGGTAACAGTGTGTACCTGTAGAGAGGTTATACAGGGTGGTAACAGTGTGTACCTGTAGAGAGGTTATACAGGGTGGTAACAGTGTGTACCTGTAGAGAGGTTATACAGGGTGGTAACAGCAGTGTGTACCTGTAGATAGGTTATACAGGTTGGTAACAGCAGTGTGTACCTGTAGAGAGGTTATACAGGTTGGTAACAGTGTGTACCTGTAGAGAGGTCATACAGGGTGGTAACAGCAGTGTGTACCTGTAGAGAGGTCATACAGGGTGGTAACAGCAGTGTGTACCTGTAGAGAGGTTATACAGGGTGGTAACAGCAGTGTGTACCTGTAGAGAGGTTATACCTGTACCTGAGAGGTTATACAGGGTGGTAACAGCAGTGTGTACCTGTAGAGAGGTCATACAGGGTGGTAACAGTGTGTACCTGTAGAGAGGTCATACAGGGTGGTAACAGCAGTGTGTACCTGTAGAGAGGTTATACAGGGTGGTAACAGCAGTGTGTACCTGTAGAGAGGTTATACAGGGTGGTAACAGCAGTGTGTACCTGTAGAGAGGTTATACAGGGTGGTAACAGCAGTGTGTACCTGTAGAGAGGTCGTACAGGGTGGTAACAGCAGTGATGAACTGGCAGCAGAATGGAGGACAGGAACAGCTGAGGTTGTTGAGGGTTGGAACCATGGAACCAGGAAGTAGCGAACAATAGTCATCCACCAACACTCTGACTAGTCTTCTACAGTAGCCAGGATGGGACCTCTGGAACACACACACACACTCTGACTAGTCTTCTACAGTAGACAGGATGGGACCTCTGGAACACACACACACACACTCTGACTAGTCTTCTACAGTAGCCAGGATGGGACCTCTGGAACACACACACACTCTGACTAGTCTTCTACAGTAGACAGGATGGGACCTCTGGAACACACACACACACACACACTCTGACTAGTCTTCTACAGTAGACAGGATGGGACCTCTGGAACACACACACACACACACACTCTGACTAGTCTTCTATAGTAGAAGGTGTGTGTTATTGATAACCTATACCTAAATCACTCCATAGACCTGTCCACGGTAAGTGAAGGTGTGTGTTATTGATAACCTATACCTAAATCACTACATAGACCTGTCCACGGTAAGTGAAGGTGTGTGTTATTGATAACCTATACCTAAATCACTCCATAGACCTGTCCTGTCCACGGTAAGTGAAGGTGTGTGTTATTGATAACCTAAATCACTCCACAGACCTGTCCACGGGAAGTGAAGGTGTGTGTTATTGATAACCTATACCTAAATCACTCCATAGACCTGTCCTGTCCACGGTAAGTGAAGGTGTGTGTTATTGATAACCTAAATCACTCCATAGACCTGTCCACGGTAAGTGAAGGTGTGTGTTATTGATAACCTATACCTAAATCACTCCATAGACCTGTCCTGTCCACGGTAAGTGAAGGTGTGTGTTATTGATAACCTATACCTAAATCACTACATAGACCTGTCCACGGTAAGTGAAGGTGTGTGTTATTGATAACCTATACCTAAATCACTCCATAGACCTGTCCTGTCCACGGTAAGTGAAGGTGTGTGTTATTGATAACCTATACCTAAATCACTCCATAGACCTGTCCACGGTAAGTGAAGGTGTGTGTTATTGATAACCTATACCTAAATCACTCCATAGACCTGTCCTGTCCACGGTAAGTGAAGGTGTGTGTTATTGATAACCTAAATCAGTACATATACCTGTCCACGGTAAGTGAAGGTGTGTGTTATTGATAACCTATACCTAAATCACTCCATAGACCTGTCCTGTCCACGGTAAGTGAAGGTGTGTGTTATTGATAACCTAAATCAGTACATATACCTGTCCTCGGTAAGTGAAGGTGTGTGTTATTGATAACCTATACCTAAATCACTACATAGACCTGTCCACGGTAAGTGAAGGTGTGTGTTATTGATAACCTAAATCACTACATAGACCTGTCCTCGGTAAGTGAAGGTGCGTGTTATTGATAACCTATACCTAAATCACTACATAGACCTGTCCTGTCCACGGTAAGTGAAGGTGTGTGTTATTGATAACCTATACCTAAATCACTCCATAGACCTGTCCACGGTAAGTGAAGGTGTGTGTTATTGATAACCTATACCTAAATCACTACATAGACCTGTCCACGGTAAGTGAAGGTGTGTGTTATTGTGTTCTAACCTGTAACCAGGTAGCAGCACACTCCAGGATGGGGACCCTGCCCACAGCGATCGCCATGGAGACTAGCTTGCCTAGCAACGCCATGCGACTCTCGTCAGCCTGGTTACCTTGGCGACAGAAGGAAAAGTAAAACAGATTCAATACAACTTGAACACAAACACACTGAAGACACCTAACCCCTAACCCTAACCCCTAACCCCTAACCCCTAACCCTAACCTACAGCCCTTAACCACCTACAGACCCCTAACCCCTAACCCTAACCTACAGCCCTTAACCACCTACAGACATATAACCCTAACCCTAACCTACAGCCCTTAACCACCTACAGACCCCTAACCCCTAACCCTAACCTACAGCCCTTAACCACCTACAGACATATAACCCTAACCCTAACCTACAGCCCTTAACCACCTACAAACCCCTAACCCCTAACCCTAACCTACAGCCCTTAACCACCTACAGACCCCTAACCCTAACCTACAGCCCTTAACCACCTACAGACCCCTAACCCCTAACCCTAACCTACAGCCCTTAACCACCTACAGACATATAACCCTAACCCTAACCTACAGCCCTTAACCACCTACAGACCCCTAACCCCTAACCCTAACCTACAGCCCTTAACCACCTACAGACCCCTAACCCTAACCTACAGCCCTTAACCACCTACAGACCCCTAACCCCTAACCCTAACCTACAGCCCTTAACCACCTACAGACCCCTAACCCTAACCCTAACCCTAACCTACAGCCCTTAACCACCTACAGACCCCTAACCCCTAACCCCTAACCCTAACCTACAGCCCTTAACCACCTACAGACATATAACTCTAACCCTAACCCTAACCCTAACCTACAGCCCTTAACCACCTACAGACATATAACCCTAACCCTAACCTACAGCCCTTAACCACCTACAGACATATAACCCTAACC
>NW_025747384.1:0-10000 GCF_021184085.1 Oncorhynchus gorbuscha | reverse complement strand
TCAGAACACACAGTAACACACTCATCATCAGGTCCCTGAGACATCAGAACACACAGTAACACACTCATCATCAGAACACACAGTAACACACTCATCATCAGGTCCCTGAGACATCAGAACACACAGTCAACAGCAGCTCCATTAAACAAGATAGAATTATCTTACATAGCAAAGCATTGATGCACTTAGCTAGCTAGTCTATCTGCAGAGTCAATGTGGAGGTCACCCTAACCCTAACCCTCACTCAGGCAGCTAGTCTATCTGCCAGCAATCACTCAGGGGAACTATCTAGTGTATCTGCCAGCCATCACTCAGGGGAACTATCTAGCTAGCTAGTGTATCTGCCAGCCATCAGTCAGGGGAACTATCTAGTGTATCTGCCAGCCATCACTCAGGGGAGCTATCTAGTGTATCTGCCAGCCATCAGTCAGGGGAGCTATCTAGCTAGCTAGTGTATCTGCCAGCCATCAGTCAGGGCTATCTAATCTGCCAGCCATCAGTCAGGGAACTATCTAGCTAGTGTGTATCTGCCAGCCATCAGTCAGGGGAACTATCTAGCTAGCTAGTGTATCTGCCAGCCATCACTCAGGGAACTATCTGCCAGCCATCAGTCAGGGGAGCTATCTAGCTAGCTAGTGTATCTGCCAGCCATCTGCCAGCCATCAGGGGAGCTATCTAGCTAGCTAGTGTATCTGCCAGCCATCAGTCAGGGGAACTAGCTAGTGTATCTGCCAGCCATCACTCAGGGGAACTATCTAGTGTATCTGCCAGCCATCACTAAGGGGAACTATCTAGTGTATCTGCCAGCCATCACTAAGGGGAACTATCTAGTGTATCTGCCAGCCATCACTAAGGGGAACTATCTAGTGTATCTGCCAGCCATCACTCAGAGGAGCTATCTAGCTAGCTAGTGTATCTGCCAGCCATCACTAAGGGGAACTATCTAGTGTATCTGCCAGCCATCAGTCAGGGGATCTATCTAGTGTATCTGCCAGCCATCACTCAGGGGAACTACTATGTATCTGCCAGCCATCACTCAGGGGAGCTATCTAGCTAGCTAGTGTATCTGCCAGCCATCACTCAGGGGAACTATCTGCTAGTGTATCTGCCAGCCATCACTCAGGGGAACTAGCTAGTGTATCTGCCAGCCATCACTCAGGGGAACTATCTAAGCTAGTGTATCTGCCAGCCATCACTCAGGGGAACTAGCTAGTGTATCTGCCAGCCATCACTCAGGGGAACTAGTCAGGGGAACTAGCTAGCTAGTGTATCTGCCAGCCATCAGTCAGGGAACTATCTAGCTAGCTAGTGTATCTGCCAGCCATCAGTCAGGGAACTCAGGTGTAGCTCAACTAGCTAGTGTATCTGCCAGCCATCAGTCAGGGAACTATCTAGCTAGCTAGTGTATCTGCCAGCCATCACTCAGGGGAACTATCTAGTGTATCTAGCCATCAGTCAGGGGAACTATCTGCCAGCCATCACTAAGGGGAACTATCTAGTGTATCTGCCAGCCATCAGTCAGGGGAACTATCTGTGTATCTGCCAGCCATCACTCAGGGGAACTATCTAGTGTATCTGCCAGCCATCAGTCAGGGGAACTATCTAGCTAGCTAGTGTATCTGCCAGCCATCACTCAGGGAACTAGCTCTAGTGTATCTGCCAGCCATCAGTAAGGGGAACTATCTAGCTAGCTAGTGTATCTGCCAGCCATCAGTCAGGGAACTATAGCTAGTGTATCTGCCAGCCATCAGTCAGGGGAACTATCTAGCTAGCTAGTGTATCTGCCAGCCATCAGTCAGGGAACTAGCTAACTAGTGTATCTGCCAGCCATCAGTCAGGGAACTATCTAGCTAGCTGTATCTGCCAGCCATCACTAAGGGGAACTAGCTAGCTAGTGTATCTGCCAGCCATCAGTCAGGGAACTATCTAGCTAGTGTATCTGCCAGCCATCTGTCAGTACAGT
This sequence comes from Oncorhynchus gorbuscha, assembly GCF_021184085.1. Classification (NCBI taxonomy): domain Eukaryota; kingdom Metazoa; phylum Chordata; class Actinopteri; order Salmoniformes; family Salmonidae; genus Oncorhynchus; species Oncorhynchus gorbuscha. The sequence goes on along the minus strand of NW_025747384.1, from coordinate 8,037 downwards.
GACAGGAGAAGTTGAACATGCAGATCCTTCTTAATGCACAGGAAGCCGCCATTCAACTTGGACCAGCTATTCAAGCTGAATAATGTGAAGATGTTTGGCACTCATACCACCAATTAACGGAGGTACGCTAAAACAACTAGTCATTACTGCCATCCCAAAACAGCCAAAAGGCATCCCAACCAATATACAGACTCCCCATGTTGTGTCCCAAAACTACAATACTCTCTGCTTAACAAGCAAACCACGGAAACTAGGCTAGTTAAAAGTCGGTTTGTTTGCCATCCTAGAAACTAACTAGCTGTGGTTGTTGTTGTTTGCTCTATTGCAACAGGTTTGTGTAACTACACGAGTTACGCAGTTAATATAGAAACGCTTTCTTACCTTGAAAGAGAAGATATTTTAAAGCGACAGGAGCATGCGCACTTTCAACTACGGAAACCCATGAAGTACAAACAGAGGACAACTGCCCCGTCCGTCACAACGCGTTTGGTTCTGTTCAGATGGGGTTTATCAACGTTTGATTATGTTAGTTGGTACTGAACCAGAAAAAACACTGAGTATGATGACAGATAGTTCTACATTTAACTGACTTTACCTCTAGTGTCCCAAACTAATGGGCTGCTGGCTGCTTAACCAAATGGATATATGGGTTTATCTAAAAATCCATTCAAATTGTATTGGTCCATACACATATTTAGCAGATGTTGTGTAATATCTAACAATTCACAAGAATACACACAAATAGTTTGCTTGGAATTAGCTCTCAGTTGAGAGGAATAAGGAGAGGAGACGAGGGAATAAGGAGATCAATCAAATTCAACTTTATTTGTCACATGCGCCATGAATACAACAAGAGTAGACTTTACCGTGAAATGCTTACTTACAAGCCCTAAAGCAACTGTGCAGACTTTACCGGTTGCTTACTTACAAGCCCTAAACCAACTGTGCAGACTTTACCGTGAAATGCTTACTTACAAGCCCTAAACCAACTGTGCAGACTTTCCGTGAAATGCTTACTTACAAGCCCTAAACCAACTGTACACTTTTAGCAGATGAAATGCTAACACTTACAAGCCCTAAACCAACTGTTTGTTTACCGAAATTAGCTCTCAGTTTAAGCCAAATAACTGTGTAGACTTTAATAAAAAGTGACTTACAATAAACTAACAATGCAGACTTTACAGTGAAATCACTTACAAGCCCTAAACAACTGTGTAGACTTTACAGTGAAATGCTTACTTACAAGCCCTAAACCAACTGTGCAGACTTTACAGTGAAATGCTGGACTTACAAGCCCTAAACCAACTGTGCAGACTTTACCGTGAAATGCTTACTTACAAGCCCAGAACCAACTGTGCAGACTTTACAGTGAAATGCTTACTTACAAGCCCTAAACCAACTGTGCAGACTTTACCGTGAAATGCTTACTTACAAGCCCTAAACCAACTGTGCAGTTCAAGAAGAGTTAAGAAAATATTTACCAAATAAACTAAAGTAAAAAATAATAAAAAGTAACACAATAAACTAACAATAACGAGGCTACATAGAGGGGGTACCAGAGTCAATGTGGAGGCTAAATACAGGGGTACCAGTACAGAGTCAGTGTGGAGGCTATATACAGGGGGTACCAGAGTCAATGTGGGAGGCTATATACAGGGGGTACAGAGTCAATGTGGAGGCTATATACAGGGGTACCAGAGTCAGTGTGGAGGCTATATACAGGGGGTACCAGAGTCAATGTGGAGACTATATACAGGGGGTACCGGTATCGAGTCAATGTGGAGGCTAAATACAGGGGTACCGGTACAGAGTCAATGTGGAGGCTATATACAGGGGTACCAGAGTCAATGTGGAGGCTATATACAGGGGGTACCAGTAGGCTCAGAGTCAATGTGGAGGCTATATACAGGGGGTACCAGAGTCAATGTGGAGGCTATATACAGGGGGTACCAGAGTCAATGTGGAGGCTATATACAGGGGGTACCGGTATATCGAGTCAATGTGGAGGCTAAATACAGGGGTACCGGTACAGAGTCAATGTGGAGGCTATATACAGGGGTACCAGAGTCAATGTGGAGGCTATATACAGGGGGTACCGGTATCGAGTCAATGTGGAGGCTAAATACAGGGGTACCGGTAGAGTCAATGTGGAGGCTATATACAGGGGGTACCAGAGTCAATGTGGAGGCTATATACAGGGGGTACCATCGAGTCAATGTGGAGGCTATATACAGGGGTACCGGTACAGAGTCAATGTGGAGGCTATATACAGGGGGTACCAGAGTCAGTGTGGAGGCTATATACAGGGGTACCAGTACAGAGTCAATATGGAGGCTATATACAGGGGTACCAGAGTCAATGTGGAGGCTATATACAGGGGGTACCACAGAGTCAGTGTGGAGGCTATATACAGGGGTACCAGAGTCAGTGTGGAGGCTATATACAGGGGTACCAGTACAGAGTCAATGTGGAGGCTATATACAGGGGTACCAGAGTCAATGTGGAGGCTATATACAGGGGGTACCAGAGTCAATGTGGAGGCTATATACAGGGGGTACCAGAGTCAATGTGGAGGCTATATACAGGGGGTACCAGAGTCAATGTGGAGGCTATATACAGGGGGTACCTGAGTCAGTGTGGAGGCTATATACAGGGGGTACCAGAGTCAATGTGGAGGCTATATACAGGGGGTACTGAGTCAGTGTGGAGGCTATATACAGGGGGTACAGAGTCAATGTGGAGGCTATATACAGGGAGGTACAGAGTCAATGTGGAGGCTATATACAGGGGTACAGAGTCAATGTGGAGGCTATATACAGGGAGTACAGAGTCAATGTGGAGGCTATATACAGGGGTACTGAGTCAGTGTGGAGGCTATATACAGGGTATTACGGTATCGAGTCAGTGTGGAGGCTATATACAGGGGGTACCGGTACAGAGTCAATGTGGAGGCTATATACAGGGGTACCGGTACAGAGTCAATGTGGAGGCTATATACAGGAGGTACCGGTACAGAGTCAATGTGGAGGCTATATACAGGGGGTACCGGTACAGAGTCAATGTGGAGGCTATATACAGGGGTACCGGTATCGAGTCAGTGTGGAGGCTATATACAGGGAGTACCAGAGTCAGTGTGGAGGCTATATACAGGGGGTACCGGTACAGAGTCAATGTGGAGGCTATATACAGGGGGTACCAGAGTCAGTGTGGAGGCTACATAGGGGGTACTGAGTCAATGTGGAGGCTATATACAGGGGTAGGTACAGAGTCAATGTGGAGGCTATATACAGGGGGTACAGAGTCAGTGTGGAGGCTATATACAGGGTATACCGGTACAGAGTCAGTGTGGAGGCTATATACAGGGGGTACCGGTATCGAGTCAGTGTGGAGGCTATATACAGGGGGTACCGGTACAGAGTCAATGTGGAGGCTATATACAGGGGTACCGGTACAGAGTCAATGTGGAGGCTATATACAGGGGGTACCGGTACAGAGTCAATGTGGAGGCTATATACAGGGGGTAGTGGTATCGAGTCAGTGTGGAGGCTATATACAGGGGTAGGTACCAGAGTCAGTGTGGAGGCTATATACAGGGGTACCGGTACAGAGTCAATGTGGAGGCTATATACAGGGGGTACCAGAGTCAATGTGGAGGCTATATACAGGGGGGTACCAGAGTCAGTGTGGAGGCTATATACAGGGGGTACCGGTACAGAGTCAATGTGGAGACTATATACAGGGGGTACCGGTACAGAGTCAGTGTGGAGGCTATATACAGGGGGTACCGGTATCGAGTCAGTGTGGAGGCTATATACAGGGGGTACCGGTATCGAGTCAATGTGGAGGCTATATACAGGGGGTACCGGTACAGAGTCAATGTGGAGACTATATACAGGGGTACCGGTACAGAGTCAGTGTGGAGGCTATATACAGGGGTACCGGTATCGAGTCAGTGTGGAGGCTATATACAGGGGGTACCGGCCGTACCGAGTCAGTGTGGAGGCTATATACAGGGGGTACCGGTACAGAGTCAGTGTGGAGGCTATATACAGGGGGTACCGGTATCAGAGTCAGTGTGGAGGCTATATACAGGGGGTACCGGTACAGAGTCAATGTGGAGGCTATATACAGGGGGTACCGGTATCGAGTCAGTGTGGAGGCTATATACAGGGGGTACCGGTATCGAGTCAGTGTGGAGGCTATATACAGGGGTACCGGTATCGAGTCAGTGTGGAGGCTATATACAGGGGTACCGGTATCGAGTCAGTGTGGAGGCTATATACAGGGGTACCGGTATCGAGTCAGTGTGGAGGCTATATACAGGGGTACCGGTACAGAGTCAGTGTGGAGGCTATATACAGGGGTACCGGTACAGAGTCAGTGTGGAGGCTATATACAGGGGGTACCGGTACAGAGTCAGTGTGGAGGCTATATACAGGGGTACCGGTATCGAGTCAGTGTGGAGGCTATATACAGGGGGTACCGGTATCGAGTCAGTGTGGAGGCTATATACAGGGGGTACTATACGGTATCGAGTCAGTGTGGAGGCTATATACAGGGGTACCGGTATCAGAGTCAGTGTGGAGGCTATATACAGGGGGGTACAGAGTCAGTGTGGAGGCTATATACAGGGGGTACGAGTCAGTGTGGAGGCTATATACAGGGGGTACCGGTACAGAGTCAATGTGGAGGCTATATACAGGGGTACCGGTATCGAGTCAGTGTGGAGGCTATATACAGGGGTACCGGTACAGAGTCAATGTGGAGGCTATATACAGGGGTACCGGTATCGAGTCAGTGTGGAGGCTATATACAGGGGGTACCGGTACAGAGTCAATGTGGAGGCTATATACAGGGGGTACCGGTATCAGAGTCAGTGTGGAGGCTATATACAGGGGGTACCGGTATCGAGTCAGTGTGGAGGCTATATACAGGGGTACCGGTACGAGTCAGTGTGGAGGCTATATACAGGGGGTACCGGTACAGAGTCAGTGTGGAGGCTATATACAGGGGGTACCGGTACAGAGTCAGTGTGGAGGCTATATACAGGGGGTACCGGTATCGAGTCAGTGTGGAGGCTATATACAGGGGGTACCGGTATCGAGTCAATGTGGAGGCTATATACAGGGGGTACCGGTATCGACTCAGTGTGGAGGCTATATACAGGGGGTACCGGTATCGAGTCAGTGTGGAGGCTATATACAGGGGGTACCGGTATCGAGTCAGTGTGGAGGCTATATACAGGGGGTACCGGTACGAGTCAATGTGGAGGCTATATACAGGGGCACCGGTACGAGTCAATGTGGAGGCTATATACAGGGGTACCGGTACGAGTCAGTGTGGAGGCTATATACAGGGGTACCGGTACGAGTCAGTGTGGAGGCTATATACAGGGGGGTACCGGTACGAGTCAGTGTGGAGGCTATATACAGGGGGTACTGGTATCGAGTCAGTGTGGAGGCTATATACAGGGGGTACCGGTACAGAGTCAGTGTGGAGGCTATATACAGGGGGTACCGGTAACGAGTCAGTGTGGAGGCTATATACAGGGGGTACCGGTACAGAGTCAGTGTGGAGGCTATATACAGGGGGTACCGGTATCGAGTCAGTGTGGAGGCTATATACAGGGGGTACCGGTACAGAGTCAGTGTGGAGGCTATATACAGGGGGTACCGGTATCGAGTCAGTGTGGAGGCTATATACAGGGGGGTACCGGTATCGAGTCAGTGTGGAGGCTATATACAGGGGTACCGGTATCGAGTCAGTGTGGAGGCTATATACAGGGGGTACCGGTATCGAGTCAGTGTGGAGGCTATATACAGGGGTACCGGTATCGAGTCAGTGTGGAGGCTATATACAGGGGTACCGGTACAGAGTCAGTGTGGAGGCTATATACAGGGGTACCGGTACGAGTCAATGTGGAGGCTATATACAGGGGGTACCGGTACAGAGTCAGTGTGGAGGCTATATACAGGGGGTACCGGTACGAGTCAGTGTGGAGGCTATATACAGGGGGTACCGGTACCGAGTCAGTGTGGAGGCTATATACAGGGGTACCGGTATCAGAGTCAGTGTGGAGGCTATATACAGGGGTACCGGTATCGAGTCAGTGTGGAGGCTATATACAGGGGGTACCGGTACCGAGTCAGTGTGGAGGCTATATACAGGGGGTACCGGTATCGAGTCAGTGTGGAGGCTATATACAGGGGTACCGGTATCGAGTCAGTGTGGAGGCTATATACAGGGGGTACCGGTACAGAGTCAGTGTGGAGGCTATATACAGGGGGCACCGGTATCGAGTCAGTGTGGAGGCTATATACAGGGGGTACCGGTATCGAGTCAGTGTGGAGGCTATATACAGGGGTACCGGTATCGAGTCAGTGTGGAGGCTATATACAGGGGGTACTGGTATCGAGTCAGTGTGGAGGCTATATACAGGGGGTACCGGTATCGAGTCAGTGTGGAGGCTATATACAGGGGGTACCGGTACAGAGTCAATGTGGAGGCTATATACAGGGGGTACGGTACAGAGTCAATGTGGAGGCTATATACAGGGGTACCGGTACAGAGTCAGTGTGGAGGCTATATACAGGGGGTACCGGTACAGAGTCAGTGTGGAGGCTATATACAGGGGTACCGGTACAGAGTCAATGTGGAGGCTATATACAGGGGGTACCGGTATCGAGTCAGTGTGGAGGCTATATACAGGGGGTACCGGTACGAGTCAGTGTGGAGGCTATATACAGGGGTACCGGTATCGAGTCAGTGTGGAGGCTATATACAGGGGGTACCGGTATCGAGTCAGTGTGGAGGCTATATACAGGGGTACCGGTATCGAGTCAGTGTGGAGGCTATATACAGGGGGTACCGGTATCGAGTCAGTGTGGAGGCTATATACAGGGGTACCGGTACAGAGTCAATGTGGAGGCTATATACAGGGGTACTATATACGGTACAGAGTCAATGTGGAGGCTATATACAGGGGGTACTGGTACGAGAGTCAGTGTGGAGGCTATATACAGGGGGTACCGGTATCAGTCAGTGTGGAGGCTATATACAGGGGGTGCACCGGTACAGAGTCAGTGTGGAGGCTATATACAGGGGTACCGGTATCGAGTCAGTGTGGAGGCTATATACAGGGGGTACCGGTATCGAGTCAGTGTGGAGGCTATATACAGGGGTACCGTACAGAGTCAATGTGGAGGCTATATACAGGGGGTACCGGTATCGAGTCAGTGTGGAGGCTATATACAGGGGGCACCGGTACAGAGTCAGTGTGGAGGCTATATACAGGGGTACCGGTATCGAGTCAGTGTGGAGGCTATATACAGGGGTACCGGTATCAGAGTCAGTGTGGAGGCTATATACAGGGGTACCGGTACAGAGTCAATGTGGAGGCTATATACAGGGGGTACCGGTATCGAGTCAGTGTGGAGGCTATATACAGGGGTACCGGTACAGAGTCAATGTGGAGGCTATATACAGGGGGTACCGGTATCGAGTCAGTGTGGAGGCTATATACAGGGGGTACCGGTACAGAGTCAATGTGGAGGCTATATACAGGGGGTACCGGTACAGAGTCAATGTGGAGGCTATATACAGGGGTACCGGTACCGAGTCAGTGTGGAGCTATATACAGGGGTACCGGTACAGAGTTAATGTGGAGGCTATATACAGGGGGTACCGGTATCGAGTCAGTGTGGAGGCTATATACAGGGGGTACCGGTACGAGTCAGTGTGGAGGCTATATACAGGGGTACCGGTATCGAGTCAGTGTGGAGGCTATATACAGGGGTACCGAGTCAGTGTGGAGGCTATATACAGGGGTACCGGTATCGTCAGTGTGGAGGCTATATACAGGGGGTACCGGTATCGAGTCAGTGTGGAGGCTATATACAGGGGGTACCGGTATCGAGTCAGTGTGGAGGCTATATACAGGGGTACCGGTATCAGAGTCAGTGTGGAGGCTATATACAGGGGTACCGGTATCGAGTCAGTGTGGAGGCTATATACAGGGGTACCGGTATCGAGTCAGTG
>NW_025747383.1:0-58722 GCF_021184085.1 Oncorhynchus gorbuscha | reverse complement strand
ACAGTCTCTCTCTCCACTAAGACTAGCTACTGTTCTACAAGACTGGATACAGTCTCTCTCTCCTCACTAAGACTAGCTACTGTTCTACAAGACTGGATACAGTCTCTCTCTCCCTCACTAAGACTAGCTACTGTTCTACAAGACTGGATACAGTCTCTCTCCTCACTAAGACTAGCTACTGTTCTACAAGACTGGATACAGTCTTTCCCTCACTAAGACTAGCTACTGTTCTACAAGACTGGATACAAGACTGGATACAGTCTCTCCCTCACTAAGACTAGCTACTGTTCTACAAGACTGGATACAGTCTCTCTCCCCCTCACTAAGACTAGCTACTGTTCTACAAGACTGGATACAGTCTCTCTCTCCCTCACTAAGACTAGCTACTGTTCTACAAGACTGGATACAGTCTCTCTCTCCCTCACTAAGACTAGCTACTGTTCTACAAGACTGGATACAGTCTCTCCCTCCCTCACTAAGACTAGCTACTGTTCTACAAGACTGGATACAGTCTCTCCCTCCCTCACTAAGACTAGCTACTGTTCTACAAGACTGGATACAGTCTCTCTCCTCTCACTAAGACTAGCTACTGTTCTACAAGACTGGATACAGGATACAGACTGGATACAGTCTCTCTCCCTCACTAAGACTAGCTACTGTTCTACAAGACTGGATACAGTCTCTCTCCCTCACTAAGACTAGCTACTGTTCTACAAGACTGGATACAGTCTCTCTCTCCTAAGACTAGCTACTGTTCTACAAGACTGGATACAGTCTCTCTCCCTCACTAAGACTAGCTACTGTTCTACAAGACTGGATACAGTCTCCCTCACTAAGACTAGCTACTGTTCTACAAGACTGGATACAGTCTCTCTCTCCCTCACTAAGACTAGCTACTGTTCTACAAGACTGGATACAGTCTCTCCCTCACTAAGACTAGCTACTGTTCTACAAGACTGGATACAGTCTCTCCTCACTAAGACTAGCTACTGTTCTACAAGACTGGATACAGTCTCTCTCCCTCACTAAGACTAGCTACTGTTCTACAAGAGCTACTGTAGCTCTACTACAAGACTGGATACAGTCTCTCTCTCCCTCACTAAGACTAGCTACTGTTCTACAAGACTGGATACAGTCTCTCCCTCACTAAGACTAGCTACTGTTCTACAAGACTGGATACAGTCTCTCCCCTCACTAAGACTAGCTACTGTTCTACAAGACTGGATACAGTCTCTCTCTCCCTCACTAAGACTAGCTACTGTTCTACAAGACTGGATACAGTCTCTCTCCCTCACTAAGACTAGCTACTGTTCTACAAGACTGGATACAGTCTCTCCCTCACTAAGACTAGCTACTGTTCTACAAGACTGGATACAGTCTCTCCCCTCCTAAGACTAGCTACACTAAGACTAGCTACTGTTCTACAAGACTGGATACAGTCTCTCCCTCACTAAGACTAGCTACTGTTCTACAAGACTGGATACAGTCTCTCCCTCCCTCACTAAGACTAGCTACTGTTCTACAAGACTGGATACAGTCTCTCCCTCCTCACTAAGACTAGCTACTGTTCTACAAGACTGGATACAGTCTCTCTCTCCCTCACTAAGACTAGCTACTGTTCTACAAGACTGGATACAGTCTCTCCTCCCTCACTGTTCTAAGACTAGCTACTGTTCTACAAGACTGGATACAGTCTCTCTCTCCCTCACTAAGACTAGCTACTGTTCTACAAGACTGGATACAGTCTCTCCCTCACTAAGACTAGCTACTGTTCTACAAGACTGGATACAGTCTCTCCCTCACTAAGACTAGCTACTGTTCTACAAGACTGGATACAGTCTCTCTCCTCTACTGTTCTACAAGACTGGATACAGTCTCTCCCTCACTAAGACTAGCTACTGTTCTACAAGACTGGATACAGTCTCTCCCTCACTAAGACTAGCTACTGTTCTACAAGACTGGATACAGTCTCTCCCTCACTAAGACTAGCTACTGTTCTACAAGACTGGATACAGTCTCTCCTCACTAAGACTAGCTACTGTTCTACAAGACTGGATACAGTCTCTCTCCCTCACTAAGACTAGCTACTGTTCTACAAGACTGGATACAGTCTCTCCCTCACTAAGACTAGCTACTGTTCTACAAGACTGGATACAGTCTCTCCTCACTGTTCTACAAGAAGACTAGCTACTGTTCTACAAGACTGGACAACAGTCAGTCTCCCTCACTAAGACTAGCTACTGTTCTACAAGACTGGATACAGTCTCTCCCTCACTAAGACTAGCTACTGTTCTACAAGACTGGATACAGTCTCTCCCTCACTAAGACTAGCTACTGTTCTACAAGACTGGATACAGTCTCTCCCTCACTAAGACTAGCTACTGTTCTACAAGACTGGATACAGTCTCTCTCTCCCTCACTAAGACTAGCTACTGTTCTACAAGACTGGATACAGTCTCTCTCTCTCTCTCCCTCACTAAGACTAGCTACTGTTCTACAAGACTGGATACAGTCTCTCCCTCACTAAGACTAGCTACTGTTCTACAAGACTGGATACAGTCTCTCTCTCCCTCACTAAGACTAGCTACTGTTCTACAAGACTGGATGCAGTCTCTCCCTCACTAAGACTAGCTACTGTTCTACAAGACTGGATACAGTCTCTCCCTCACTAAGACTAGCTACTGTTCTACAAGACTGGATACAGTCTCTCCCTCACTAAGACTAGCTACTGTTCTACAAGACTGGATACAGTCTCTCCCTCACTAAGACTAGCTACTGTTCTACAAGACTGGATACAGTCTCTCCCTCACTAAGACTAGCTACTGTTCTACAAGACTGGATACAGTCTCTCCCCTCACTAAGACTAGCTACTGTTCTACAAGACTGGATACAGTCTCTCCCTCACTAAGACTAGCTACTGTTCTACAAGACTGGATACAGTCTCTCTCTCCCTCACTAAGACTAGCTACTGTTCTACAAGACTGGATACAGTCTCTCTCTCCCTCACTAAGACTAGCTACTGTTCTACAAGACTGGATACAGTCTCTCTCTCCCTCACTAAGACTAGCTACTGTTCTACAAGACTGGATACAGTCTCTCTCTCCCTCACTAAGACTAGCTACTGTTCTACAAGACTGGATACAGTCTCTCCCTCACTAAGACTAGCTACTGTTCTACAAGACTGGATACAGTCTCTCCCTCACTAAGACTAGCTACTGTTCTACAAGACTGGATACAGTCTCTCCCTCACTAAGACTAGCTACTGTTCTACAAAGACTAAGGATACAAGAGATACTCTCCCTCACTAAGACTAGCTACTGTTCTACAAGACTGGATACAGTCTCTCTCCTCACTAAGACTAGCTACTGTTCTACAAGACTGGATACAGTCTCTCCCTCACTAAGACTAGCTACTGTTCTACAAGACTGGATACAGTCTCTCCCTCACTAAGACTAGCTACTGTTCTACAAGACTGGATACAGTCTCTCTCTCCTCACTAAGACTAGCTACTGTTCTACAAGACTGGATACAGTCTCTCTCCCTCACTAAGACTAGCTACTGTTCTACAAGACTGGATACAGTCTCTCCCTCACTAAGACTAGCTACTGTTCTACAAGACTGGATACAGTCTCTCCCTCACTAAGACTAGCTACTGTTCTACAAGACTGGATACAGTCTCTCTCCCTCACTAAGACTAGCTACTGTTCTACAAGACTGGATACAGTCTCTCCCTCACTAAGACTAGCTACTGTTCTACAAGACTGGATACAGTCTCTCCCTCACTAAGACTAGCTACTGTTCTACAAGACTGGATACAGTCTCTCCCTCCCTAAGACTAGCTACTGTTCTACAAGACTGGATACAGTCTCTCCCTCACTAAGAAGACTACAAGCTACTGTTCTACAAGACTGGATACAGTCTCTCCCTCACTAAGACTAGCTACTGTTCTACAAGACTGGATACAGTCTCTCCCTCACTAAGACTAGCTACTGTTCTACAAGACTGGATACAGTCTCTCCCTCACTAAGACTAGCTCTCTCTCTCCCTCACTAAGACTAGCTACTGTTCTACAAGACTGGATACAGTCTCTCTCCCTCACTAAGACTAGCTACTGTTCTACAAGACTGGATACAGTCTCTCCCTCACTAAGAGTAGCTACTTTACTACAAGGGATAACCTACATTGTTAATTCATACACTTAAACATACTTCCTAAATGTGTTTTAGATACAGAACAACTTGAAATTGGGACTGAGGACAAACAGCAAGATGTACAGTAAGGACAGGGCAGGTCGGTCACCTGCGGGCAGTGTGAAGGTCACCAGGTCAGAGAGGAAGTAACAGTTGAAGTCTCCTTTACGTTGGTGCAGAGAGGCAGCGATCTCCCTGCGGATCTGTTCTGTCAGCTCACCACACACCATGGCAGGGATACACTTAGCTGCCTGCTGGGACACCTGCACGGGGATGGATGGAGGACAGACTCATTATGACAAGACAGCTTTTCATTTCAGTAATTTCAGTCGCTGTAGTAGCTGACGTGTATAGTGTTGAGTCATTACTCAAAGCCAGTGGCATGTCATTAGTAAAGATTGAAAAAGGTAAGGGGCCTAAGCAGCTGCCCTGGGGAATTCCTGATTCTACCTGGACTTTGTTGAGAGGCTTCCATTAAAGAACACTTCCACTGTACACACACTTACACAAGGGTTTCGTGTTGTAGATATGAGGTAGTAGAGTAGGGATTGAGGGCACACACTTAAGGCATTTTGAAATATGTTGTGAATGTATTGTAATGTTTTTAAAATTGTATAACTGCATTAATTTTGTTACACCCCAGGATGAGTAGCTGCTGCTTTTGGCAGGAACTAATAGGAATCCATATTAAACCCCAGGATGAGTAGCTGCTGCTTTTGGCAGGAACTAATAGGAATCCATATTAAACCCCAGGATGAGTAGCTGCTGCTTTTGGCAGGAACTAATAGGAATCCATATTAAACCCCTAGTAGCTGCTGCTTTTAGGAACTAATGGGGATCCATAATAAACCCCAGGAAGAGTAGCTGCTGCTTTTGGCAGGAACTAATAGGAATCCATATTAAACCCCAGGAAGAGTAGCTGCTGCTTTTGGCAGGAACTAATGGGGATCCATAATAAACCCCAGGAAGAGTAGCTGCTGCTTTTGCAGGAACTAAATGGGAATCCATAATAAACCCCAGGATCAGTAGCTGCTGCTTTTGGCAGGAACTAATAGGGATCCACATTAAACCCCAGGAAGAGTAGCTGCTGCTTTAGAATGGCACACATGACTGTAAGTCGCTTTGGATAAAAGCGTCTGCTAAATGGCATATATTATTATTATATTATTTTGACAAGAACTAAATGGGCAGGCTTTTGCAGGAAACTAAACCCCAGGAAGAATGGGGATCCATAATAAACCCCAGGAAGAGTAGCTGCTGCTTTTGCAGGAACTAAATGGGAATCCATAATAAACCCCAGGACTAATGGGGTAGCTGCTGCTTGGCAGGAACTAATGGGGATCCCATAAACCCCAGGAAGAGTAGCTGCTGCCTTGGCAGGAACTAATGGGGATCCATAATAAACCCCAGGAAGAGTAGCTGCTGCCTTGGCAGGAACTAATGGGGATCCATAATAAACCCCAGGAAGAGTAGCTGCTGCCTTGGCAGGAACTAAATGGGGATCCATAATAAACCCCAGGAAGAGTAGCTGCTGCCTTGGCAGGAAGAGTAATGGGGATCCACAATAAACCCCAGGAAGAGTAGCTTTTGGCAGGAACTAATGGGGATCCATAATAAACCCCAGGAAAAGCTGCTGCCTTGGGAACTAATGGGGATCCATAATAAACCCCAGGAAGAGTAGCTGCTGCCTTGGCAGGAACTGGGGCCTAGCTGCTGCTTGGCAGGAACTAATGGGGATCATAATAAACCCCAGGAAAACCCCATGGGGAAGAGTAGCTGCTGCCTTGCTGCCAGGAACTAATGGGGATCCATAATAAACCCCAGGAAGAGTAGCTGCTGCCTTGGCAGGAACTAATGGGGATCCACAATAAACCCCAGGAAGAGTAGCTGCTGCTTTGGCAGGAACTAATGGGGATCCATAATAAACCCCAGGAAGAGTAGCTGCTGCCTTGGCAGGAACTAATGGGGATCCATAATAAACCCCAGGAAGAGTAGCTGCTGCCTTGGCAGGAACTAATGGGGATCCATAATAAACCCCAGGAAGAGTAGCTGCTGCCTTGGCAGGAACTAATGGGGATCCATAATAAACCCCAGGAAGAGTAGCTGCTGCTGCCTTGGGGATCCCATAATAAACCCCAGGAAAAGGAACTAATGGGGATCCATAATAAACCCCAGGAAGAGTAGCTGCTGCCTTGGCAGGAACTAATAAACCCCAGGAAGGATCCATGGGGAATTATTGGCAGGAACTAATGGGGATCCAAATTTTTTCTTTATTTAACCAGGCAAGTCAGTTAAGAACAAATTCTTATTTTCAATGACGTCCTAGGAACAGTGGGTTAACTGCATGTTCAGGGGCAGAACAACAGATTTGTACCTTGTCAGCTCGGGGGTTTGAACTTGCAACCTTCCGGTTACTAGTCCAATGCTCTAACCACTAGGCTACCCTGCCGTCCCATAATAAATACAAACCAACATGTTTCTCATATTCTATGCTTGTTGTAGCCATGCTAGCATCTTTAGATCTCCCCTTCCTTAATTTCTAACAGATATTTCAATCTGTCACATGAAACCGCTCACACATGCGGTATGCTTTAGAGAACAATGTTTCCCCGCTAATTGCAATTAGAAAGATATGGGCATACAGCCACGTGCGTATTGTTGAGCTTATAATATCAATAAATAAAACTCGATCAACATTTTAAGCTAAACGATCTGATATGTTGCATCAGCCTCATTGCTTTAAAAAAAATATATATAAGAGTACTTGGATTAGTAAAAAAAAAAAAATACATCTGTCCTACTTGCAAAAAATATTAAATGTGACACGTTTCCGGACACTTGTGTTGGATTTCAAGATGTCTGATTCGGGAAACGAATGAGTACAGTTGCTTGTTTATATGTGAATTACAGTTGTGATGCATCTGACCGTGAGTCAGACGCCATTTTGTTTTTTTCCCCTTTCTGGATTCTTTGTCTCCCTGACTTGTAATCACTTTACGTTCGAGCCATTTGGATAATTGGTACTGTTCCAAATAGCTAGTCGGTCCATGTGAGGGACAAAATTGATTCGAATCTGGACATTCACCCTAACTCTTTATGTGTTTCAAAAACAAATGTAACTTTACCTCAGTGAGAAGGATGGCCAACATGTCTTGTCTCTGGAAGCGGATGGCCAGGTGAACTAGCGTAAAGCCATCGTTGAAGGCAGTGGCGCGGTTCAGGAGACGGACCTCGTCTGAAGTCAGCTGACGGGCGATGTCACCACCGGACGACTTGTAGGCCTCGACAGCAGCCATGTTCCCCTCCACCACACCTGCAGCACACACATTTTTTTGTTTTTACCATTTAGGCAACATTTTTTAAATCATAAGCAGACACCTATGCTACATTTAGACAGAATTCTGATTCTGATCTTCTGAAATATATATATACATTGGGGAAAAAACATATTTTCTTTGCAAATAAATTCATTAAAAATCCTACAATGTGATTTTCTGGAGAGAAAAAAATGCTAATTTTGTCTGTCATAGTTGAAGTGTACCTATGATGAAAATTACAGGCCTCTCTCATCTTTTTAAGTGGGAGAACTTGCACAATTGGTGGCTGACTAAATACTTTTTTTTGCCCCACTGTATGTTTTGCTTTGAAAAGAGCTGACGTGATTGGTCAAAAGGAGATCAGAATTGGGCTGCCTGTCTAAAGGTAGCCAGATAGACAGAGACAGGGAGGGAGGGAGGAACTCATTACTGGGGATGACCTGGAACACGTTATATTAAATTGAAACTTCATTTGTCTCTGAGGAGAAATTGATTGTACAGCCAGGAGAAGGCTACACAAAACAACAAATAGTACTACAGTTTACAGGTTTAAAACAACAAATAGTACTACAGTTTACACGTTTAAAACAACAAATAGTACTACAGTTTACACGTTTAAAACAACAAATAGTACTACAGTTTACATGTTTAAAACAACAAATAGTACTACAGTTTACATGTTTAAAACAACAAATAGTACTACAGTTTACACGTTTAAAACAACAAATAGTACTACAGTTTACACGTTTAAAACAACAAATAGTATTACAGTTTACATGTTTAAAACAAAAAATAACATTAAAAGAAATCCACTGACTTCATTGAACACAACACACTGTGTATCTGCCACTGTGAGACTGTCAAGATAAATAGAAATTATGTACAGACATTGTGTTCCTCTCTCGCTTCTACAAACACTGTTCTACTGTTAGATCCTGACTGTCATCTCTCCCTACTCTTGTCATCCACAGAATGGGAAATATTAGAGCTGGCAGTGAACAGTCAGGCTGTCAGGCTGGTCATTGTTAAGAGATATACCTGTAGAGTAGGTCGAGGCCTGTGGAGCTGGCAGTGGAACAGTCAGGCTGTCAGGCTGGTCAGGCTGGTCATTGGCAGTGAACAGTCAGGCTGGTCAAGAGATATACTGTAGGTCGAGGCCTGTCAGGCTGAGCTGGCAGTGAACAGTCAGGCTGTCAGGCTGGTCATTGTTAAGAGATATACTGTAGGTCGAGGCCTGTAGAGCTGGCAGTGAACAGTCAGGCTGTCAGGCTGGTCATTGTTAAGAGATATACTGTAGGTCGAGGCCTGTATGCTTGCTTCGCTTTGTGTAGGCCTTTAGCCTAGATAACGTCCCTCAATGTACTTTGACATACATCCAACCCGTGAACCAAGTTTCTATCAACAACATCCATGTCATTGCAGACAAATACATGAGCTTTCCATTTGAAATATGATGTCTAACGTGGCCATTAAAACAACCGATATTGTACATGGACATTGTCAAGAGATATAGTCCTACTACCTTGCTTTGTGTGTAGCCTAGGTAATAAATAAAAAAATATCCCTTGATGTTGAAATACCATCTGTAAGGAAAGTTTAAAATCGTCAAACATTCATATCATTGCAGACAGATGTAGAAGCGTTCCCATTTGAAATATTATATCCCAAATGTGCTGCTCCTGCAACCGTATCCGAACGGATTAAAGCTCGGGTCGGCTCCAGAGGTACGTCCCCATACAGACAGATGGTTATAAAACGCTAGACGTAATGGACCGGCTGTGGTGTTCATTAAAAGACCTCCACATCATTATCCATCACATACTGAATGGGCTCCATGCTGTTCCTAGTCACTGCTAATTAATCTACAGCCCCCACGGGGCTTTGGGCCTTATGTAGGTTAGTATGCATTATGAAGTCCATAAGTAGGTTATAAGGCATTATGAAGTCATTATGTAGGTTAGTATGTATAATGAAGTCATTATGTAGGTTAGTATTCATTATGAAGCCATTATGTAGGTTAGTAGGTGGTATGAAGTCATTATGTAGGTTATAAGGCATTATGAAGCCTTTATGTAGGTTAGTAGGTGTTATGAAGTCATTATGTAGGTTAGTAGATGGTATGAAGTCATTATGTAGGTTAGTAGGTGGTATGAAGTCATTATGTAGGTTAGTAGGTGGTATGAAGTCATTATGTAGGTTAGTAGGTGGTATGAAGTCATTATGTAGGTTAGTAGGTGGTATGAAGTCATTATGTAGGTTAGTATGCATTATGAAGTCATTATGTAGGTTAGTAGGTGGTATGAAGTCATTATGTAGGTTAGTAGGTGTTATGAAGTCATTATGTAGGTTAGTAGGTGGTATGAAGTCATTATGTAGGTTAGTATGCATTATGAAGTCATTATGTAGGTTAGTAGGTGTTATGAAGTCATTATGTAGGTTAGTAGGTGTTATGAAGTCATTATGTAGGTTATAAGGCATTATGAAGCCATTAAGTAAGTTAGTAGGTGTTATGAAGTCATTAAGAAGGTTAGTGTTCCTAGTCCCCCCTCCCCCATAGGGCTTTGGTCAAGAGTAGTGCACTTCATAGGGAGTTGTTTGGGAGGTATCCTTAATCTCATTTGAGTAAGGAGGAAGAGGAGGAGGAGGAAGATAACTCTGATAACTTGAGTAAAAGTAAAAATATACCTGAATAGAAAATGACTCAAGTAAAAATGAAAGTCACCCAGTAAAACACTACTTAAGTAAAAGTATACAAGTATTAAGGGGCATACTCCAACACTCAGGCATAATTTACAAACAAAGCATGTGTGTTTAGTGAGTCCTCCAGATCAGAGGCAGTAGAGAGGACCAGGGATGTTCTCTGTTTAGTGAGTCCTCCAGATCAGAGGCAGTAGAGAGGACCAGGGATGTTCTCTGTTTCCAGATGAGTCCTCAGATCAGAGGCAGTAGGGGACCAGGGATGTTCTCTGTTTAGTGAGTCCTCCAGATCAGAGGCAGTAGGGATCAGGGATGTTCTCTGTTTAGTGAGTCCTCCAGATCAGAGGCAGTAGGGATGACCAGGGATGTTCTCTGTTTAGTGAGTCCTCCAGATCAGAGGCAGTAGGGATGACCAGGGAGTGAGTACTCCAGATCAGAGGCAGCAGGGATGACCAGGGATGTTCTCTGTTTAGTGAGTCCTCCAGATCAGAGGCAGCAGGGATGACCAGGGATGTTCTCTGTTTAGTGAGTCCTCCAGATCAGAGGCAGTAGGGATGACCAGGGATGTTCTCTGTTTAGTGAGTCCTCCAGATCAGAGGCAGATAGGGATGACCAGAGGATGATGACCAGGGATGTTCTCTGTTTAGTGAGTCCTCCAGATCAGAGGCAGCAGGGATGACCAGGGATGTTCTCTGTTTAGTGACCAGGGATGTTCTCTGTTTAGTGAGTCCTCCAGATCAGAGGCAGTAGGGATGACCAGGGATGTTCTCTGTTTAGGGATGTTCTCTGTTTAGTGAGTCCTCCAGATCAGAGGCAGTAGGGATGACCAGGGATGTTCTCTGTTTAGTGAGTCAGAGGCAGTAGAGAGGACCAGATCCAGTCCAGGGATGACCAGGGATGTTCTCTGTTTAGTCCTCCAGATCCAGTAGGGATGACCAGGGATGTTCTCTGTTTAGTGAGTCCTCCAGATCAGAGGCAGTAGGGATGACCAGGGATGTTCTCTGTTTAGTGAGTCCTCCAGATCAGAGGCAGTAGGGATGACCAGGGATGTTCTCTGTTTAGTGAGTCCTCCAGATCAGAGACAGTAGGGATGACCAGGGATGTTCTCTGTTTAGTGAGTCCAGATCAGAGGCAGTAGAGATGACCAGGGATGTTCTTTTGATAAGTGTGTGAATTGGACCATTTTCATGTCGAAATGTCAAGAAAGGCCGTTGTGAGGTCAGGACGCTCAGATCAACCCTACTCCTCGGCCAAAGCGTCCAGTGTGCACTCTGAATGCCCCGATCAGACAACGCCCTGAATTTACGAACGCCCAGAGCGCACTCTGGCACTCCAAATTGAATGTACAAACACCCCCCCGAAGTCTAGCTAAAAATTTGTTATGCTAACAAGTTAGCGAGAGGTTGCATAGCAACAGCATCAACTTCCGGTAGACAGGCGAAGCCCCAGTACGCTCAACTGAAAGGATACCGTTCGTTTACAGTCCACTAAAAGTAACTAACAGTATATACTCATTAAGTAAGTGGTATACAGTATGTTAATATGGGGTATTCGAACACAGCTAATGTGTTTTTAGGTATGGATGTAGTTTGTTGATTGGAACGACGTGGAACTATGTAAAAAAAAAAACAACCAACCAAGTATATCCCGAATGTTTATAGAACGAAAAAAAATAATGTTTTTAAATAAACTACAGCCGTTGTCAGGTTATGAGTAAAATAGGTGATTTAACATGGGAGTAAAGGGTGTACCCTACGGCTGTACCCTACGGCTGTACCCTACGGCTGTACCCTACTGCTGTACCCTACGGCTGTACCCTACGGCTGTACCCTACTGCTGTACCCTACGGCTGTACCCTACGGCTGTACCCTACGGCTGTACCCTACTGCTGTACCCTACGGCTGTACCCTACGGCTGTACCCTACTGCTGTACCCTACTGCTGTACCCTACGGCTGTACCCTACTGCTGTACCCTACGGCTGTACCCTACGGCTGTACCCTACGGCTGTACCCTACTGCTGTACCCTACGGCTGTACCCTACTGCTGTACCCTACGGCTGTACCCTACTGCTGTACCCTACGGCTGTACCCTACTGCTGTACCCTACGGCTGTACCCTACTGCTGTACCCTACGGCTGCCTCACCATCCATCGGTTCGGCTGTACCCTAGGCTCAGTGGGGTGTGTGAATCACGTTAAGCCACGCCACCATCCATCACCATCCATCGGTTCAGTGTGAATAAATGTATTAGGCTCAGTCAGTGCCAGTGTGAATAAATGTTGGCTCAGTGCCATCGTTCAGTGTGAATAAATGTATTAGGCTCAGTGCCATGTTGAATCGTTCAGTGTGAATAAATGTATTAGGCTCAGTGCCATGTTGAATCGTTCAGTGTGAATAAATGTATTAGGCTCAGTGCCATGTTGAATCGTTCAGTGTGAATAAATGTATTAGGCTCAGTGCCATGTTGAATCGTTCAGTGTGAATAAATGTATTAGGCTCAGTGCCATGTTGAATCGTTCAGTGTGAATAAATGTATTAGGCTCAGTGACATGTTGAATCGTATTTCCCCATCCTCTCTATTCAGTTGACAATCAGGCTAATAGTATTTTCACAACACTGCATTGTATAACATTGTTTTCCCAACTTCACTCAATTCAAACACATCAACGTGTTCAAATGTAATGACTTGACACAATGGACTCGTTCTTTCCAACAGGAAAACATGAACAAAAGTTACTGTTGTTGGCTTTACTGACACGGAGCAATATTACACAAACACCGCCTGCTTCCTGCTATGGAAAACCTATGAGATCCTCCGATCAGAGTTCTTCTTGAGAACAACCAATGAGATCCTCCGATCAGAGTTATCCTTCAGAACATCCAATGAGATCCTCCGATCAGAGTTCTCCTTCAGAACAACCAATGAGATCCTCTGATCAGCTTTCTTCAGAATAACCAGTACTGAAACTAAAACCAATGAGATCCTCCGATCAGCTTCCTTCAGAACAACCAGTACTGAAACTAAAACCAATGAGATCCTCCGATCAGTTTCCTTCAGAATAACCAATGAGATCCTCCGATCAGCTTCCTTCAGAATAACCAATGAGATCCTCCGATCAGCTTCCTTCAGAATAACCAGTACTGAAACTAAAACCAATGAGATCATTGGGAGGCAGAGTACGACCCTGCCTCACACAGGAAGCGGCGCAGGTCCTAATCCAGGCACTTGTCATCTCCCGTCTGGATTACTGCAACTCGCTGTTGGCTGGGCTCCCTGCCTGTGCCATTAAACCCCTTCAACTCATCCAGAACGCCGCAGCCCGTCTGGTGTTCAACCTTCCCAAGTTCTCTCAGAATCACCCCGCTCCTCCGTTCTCTCCACTGGCTTTCAGTTGAACATCATCCGCTACAAGACCACCATGTGAGGGGAACGGCACCTCACACTCCAGGCTCTGTTCATCTTGCCTACGGAGCTGTCAGAACGGCACCTCAATACCTCCAGGCTCTGATCAGGCCCTACACCCAAACAAGGGCACTGCGTTCATCCACCTCTGGCCTGCTCGCCTCCCTACCACTGAGGAAGTACAGCTCCCGCTCAGCCCAGTCAAACTAAAACGCTGCTCTGGCCCCCAATGGTGGAACAAACTCCCTCACGAACGCCAGGACAGCGGAGTCAATCACCACCTTCCGGAGACACCTGAAACCCTACCTCTTTAAGGAATACCTAGGATAGGATAAGTAATCACTCTCACCCCCCCCCCCCTTTAAGATTTAGATGCACTATTGTAAAGTGACTGTTCCACTGGATGTCATAAGGTGAATGCACCAATTTGTAAGTTGCTCTGGATAAGAGCGTCTGCTAAATGACTTAAATGTAAATGTTTTTCTGTGCTGTAATATTAGTCACTAAGTCAGATAATAAACTGTAAAGTGATGTCTGGTGTTTGGTTGGCCTCATTTGTACCTGAGTGGCGCAGTGGTCTAAGACACTACATTTCAGTGCAGGACTCGTCACTGCAGTACCTGGTTCGAATCCAGGCTGCATCACATCCGGCCGTAGTTGGGAATCCCCTCACAAACGAAAGCCAAGTCAACAAACAGGTCACTGACCATCTCGAATCCCACCGTACCTTCTCCGCTATGCAATCTGGTTTCCGAGCCGGTCACGGGTGCACCTCAGCCACAGACATCATAACCGCCATCGATAAAAGACGAATAACAATGAGATCCTCTGTGCATCGTCTTCATCGACCTTGCCAGGTACTCTGTCAATCACCATAAATCGGCAGACTCAGTAGCCTCGGTTTTTCGGATGACTGCCTTGCCTGGTTCACCATTACTTTGCAGACAGAGTTCAGTGTGTCAAATCGGAGGGCATGTTGTCCGGGCCTCTGGCAGTCTCTATGGGGGTGCCACAGGGTTCAACTCGGGCCGACTTTCTCTGTGTATATCAATGATGTTGCTCTTGCTGCGGGCGATTCCCTGATCCACCTCTACGCAGAACACCATTCTATACACTTTCGGCCCGTCATTGGACACTGTGAGATCTAACCTCCAATCGAGCTTCAATGCCATACAACACTCCTTCCGTGGCCTCCAACTGCTCTTAAACGCTAGTAAAACCAAATGCATGCTTTTCAACCGATCGCTGCCTGCACCCGCTTGCCCGACTAGCATCACCACACTGGATGGTTCCGACCTTGAATATGTGGACACCTATAAGTACCTAGGTGTCTGGCTAGACTGCAAACTCTCCTTCCAGACCCATATCAAACATCTCCAATCAAAAATCAAATCAAGAGTCGGCTTTCTATTCCGCAACAAAGCCTCCTTCACTCAAGCTGCCAAGCTTACCCTAGTAAAACTGACTATCCTACCGATCCTCGACTTCAGCGATGTCATCTGCAAAATTGCTTCCAACACTCTTCTCAGCAAACTGGATGCAGTTTATCACAGTGCCATCCGTTTTGTCACTCACCTTCAGACCTTATAACCACTGAGATCCTCCGATCGGCTGGCCCTTCAGAATAACCAGACTGGCTCCAGGTCATCTACAAGGCCATGCTAGGCAAAGCTCCGCCTTATCTCAGCTCACTGGTCACGAATGGCAACACCCATCCGTAGCACGCGCTCCAGCAGGTGTATCTCATTGATCATCCCTAAAGCCAACACCTCATTCCGCCTTTCGTTCCAGTACTCTGCTGCCTGTGACTGGAACAGAATTGCAAAATCGCTGAAGTTGGAGACTTTTATCTCCCTCACCAACTTCAAACATCAGCTATCTGAGCAGCTAACCGAGCTGCAGCTGTACATAATCTATTGGTAAATAGCCCACCCATTTTCACCTACCTCATCCCCACAGTTTTTATTTATTTACTTTTCTGCTCTTTTGTACACCAATATCTCTACCTGTACATGATCATCTGATCATTTATCACTCCAGTGTTAATCTGCAATATTGTAATTATTCGCCTACCTCCTCATGCCTTTTGCACACATTGTATATAGACTGCCCATTTTTCTCTACTGTGTTGTTGACTTGTTAATTGTTTACTCCATGTGTAACTCTGTGTTGTCTGTTCACACTGCTATGCTTTATCTTGGCCAGGTCGCAGTTGCAAATGAGAACCTGTTCTCAACTAGCCTACCTGGTTAAATAAAGGTGAAATAAAAAAAAATAAAAAAACGGCTCAGGTTTGGCCCGGGGAAGAGGGTAATGCCGTCATCGTAAAAAAATAATTTGTTCTTAACTGACTTGCCGAGTTAAATAAATACAAAAAGAAAGCCTAACCTAATAACCCAGACAATTTCACATTCATTGGTCAATATGCATGTCCCAAGACAATATTGTGTCTCAACAAACTCTCTAGCCAGACTTATGACAGTATTGTATCTCAACAACAAACTCTCTAGCCAGACTTATGACAGTATTGTATCTCAACAACAAACTCTCTAGCCAGACTTATGTAGGCTATAATGAAGTCAGTATGTAGGTTAGTAGGTGGTATGAAGTCATTATGTAGGTTAGTATGCATTATGAAGCCTTTATGTAGGTTAGTAGGCATTATGAAGCCTTTATGTAGGTTTGTAGGAGTTATGACATCATTATGTAGGTTAGTAGGTGGTATGAAGTCATTATGTAGGTTAGTAGGTGGTATGAAGTCATTATGTAGGTTAGTATGTGTTATGAAGTCATTAAGTAGGTTAGTAGGTGTTATGAAGTCATTATGTAGGTTAGTATGTGGTATGAAGTCATTAAGTAGGTTAGTAGGTGTTATGAAGTCATTATGTAGGTTAGTATGTGGTATGAAGTCATTATGTAGGTTAGTAGGTGGTATGAAGTCATTATGTAGGTTAGTATGTGTTATGAAGTCATTAAGTAGGTTAGTAGGTGGTATGAAGTCATTATGTAGGTTAGTATGTGGTATGAAGTCATTAAGTAGGTTAGTAGGTGTTATGAAGTCATTATGTAGGTTAGTAGGTGGTATGAAGTCATTATGTAGGTTAGTATGTGTTATGAAGTCATTAAGTAGGTTAGTAGGTGGTATGAAGTCATTATGTAGGTTAGTATGTGGTATGAAGTCATTAAGTAGGTTAGTAGGTGTTATGAAGTCATTTTGTAGGTTAGTAGGTGGTATGATAAGGCAGTCAAATGATTGTGGTCACCATAATAGCTGTTCGAAGACACATTTTTGTAAACGTACATTTTCTCCAATCCCCGCCTCCTCTCATTTTATTGATGTACATTTTCTCCAATCCCCGCCTCCTCTCATTTTATTGACATACATTTTCTCCAATCCCCGCCTCCTCTCATTTTATTGATGTACATTTTCTCCAATCCCCGCCTCCTCTCATTTTATTGATGTACATTTTCTCCAATCCCCGCCTCCTCTCATTTTATTGATGTACATTTTCTCCAATCCCCGCCTCCTCTCATTTTATTGATGTACATTTTCTCCAATCCCCGCCTCCTCTCATTTTATTGACATACATTTTCTCCAATCCCCGCCTCCTCTCATTTTATTGATGTACATTTTCTCCAATCCCCGCCTCCTCTCATTTTATTGATGTACATTTTCTCCAATCCCTGCCTCCTCTCATTTTATTGACATACATTTTCTCCAATCCCCGCCTCCTCTCATTTTATTGATGTACATTTTCTCCAATCCCCGCCTCCTCTCATTTTATTGATGTACATTTTCTCCAATCCCCGCCTCCTCTCATTTTATTGATGTACATTTTCTCCAATCCCCCACCTCCTCTCATTTTATTGATGTACATTTTCTCCAATCCCCGCCTCCTCTCATTTTATTGATGTACATTTTCTCCAATCCCCCGCCTCCTCTCATTTTATTGATGTACATTTTCTCCAATCCCCGCCTCCTCTCATTTTATTGATGTACATTTTCTCCAATCCCCGCCTCCTCTCATTTTATTGATGTACATTTTCTCCAATCCCCGCCTCCTCTCATTTTATTGATGTACATTTTCTCCAATCCCCTGCCTCTGACTGCATGTGCAGCCATAGAAATATAATGAATAGAATGGGAATCCTCATTCAGGAGCAAAAAGCAGGAAGTAAAATACGAGCCATGTGATTTGTTGATTCAACTCAACTGACATTACAAAAAAAACTCCATGAGGGTGGTATGAGGGCCCGACGTCCACAGGTGGGGGGTTGTGCTTACAGCCCAACACTGTGAGGGTGGTATGAGGGCCCGACGTCCACAGGAGGGGGTTGTGCTTACAGCCCAACACCGTGAGGGTGGTATGAGGGCCCGACGTCCACAGGTGGGGGTTGTGCTTACAGCCCAACACGTGCAGGACGTTTGGCTAGAGAACACCAAGATTGGTAAATTCGCCACTGGCGCCCTGTGCTCTTCACAGATGAACGCAGGTTCACACTGAGCACATGTGACAGACGTGACAGTCTGGAGACGCCGTGGAGAACGTTCTGCAGCCTGCAACATCCTCCAGCATGACCGGTTTGGCGGTGGGTCAGTCACGGTGTGGGGTGGCATTTCTTTGGGGGGCCGCACCTCCATGTGGACGCCAGAGGTAGCCTGACTGCCATTAGGTACCGAGATGAGATCCTCAGACCCCTTGTGAGACCATATGCTGGTGCGGTTGGCCCTGGGTTCCTCCTAATCCAAGACAATGCTAGACCTCATGTGGCTGGAGTGTGTCAGCAGTTCCTGCAAGAGGAAGGCATTGATGCTATGGACTGGCCCGCCCGTTCCCCAGACCTGAATCCAATTGAGCACATCTGGGACATCATGTCTCGGTCCATCCTCCATGCACCACAGAATGTCCAGGAGTTGGCGGATGCTTTAGTCCAGGTCTGGGAGGAGATCACTCAGGAGACCATCCACCACCTCATCAGGAGCATGCCCAGGCATTGTAGGGAGGTCATACAGGCACGTGGAGGACACACACACTACTGAGCCTCATTTGGACTTGTTTTAAGGTAATTACATCAAAGTTGGATCAGCCTGTAGTGTGGTTTTCCACTTTAATTTTGAGTGTATTTCTGTTTATGACGTTATTTTATTTCATGACAGTCTTCATCCATAACTGTCAGTTATACGGTAATAGTACCAGCCCCTAGTCATGAAGTCATTAGGTCAGTTAGTAGGTAATAGTACCAGCCCCTAGTCATGAAGTCATTAGGTCAGTTAGTAGGTAATAGTACCAGCCCCTAGTTATGAAGTCATTAGGTCAGTTAGTAGGTAATAGTACCAGCCCCTAGTCATGAAGTCATTAGGTCAGTTAGTAGGTAATAGAACCAGCCCCTAGTCATGAAGTCATTAGGTCAGTTAGTAGGTAATAGTACCAGCCCCTAGTCATTAGGTCAGTTAGTAGGTAATAGTACCAGCCCCTAGTCATGAAGTCATTAGGTCAGTTAGTAGGTAATAGTACCAGCCCCTAGTCATGAAGTCATTAGGTCAGTTAGTAGGTAATAGTACCAGCCCCTAGTCATGAAGTCATTAGGTCAGTTAGTAGGTAATAGAACCAGCCCCTAGTCATGAAGTCATTAGGTCAGTTAGTAGGTAATAGTACCAGCCCCTAGTCATGAAGTCATTAGGTCAGTTAGTAGGTAATAGTACCAGCCCCTAGTCATTAGGTCAGTTAGTAGGTAATAGTACCAGCCCCTAGTCATTAGGTCAGTTAGTAGGTAATAGTACCAGCCCCTAGTCATGAAGTCATTAGGTCAGTTAGTAGGTAATAGTACCAGCCCCTAGTCATGAAGTCATTAGGTCAGTTAGTAGGTAATAGTACCAGCCCCTAGTCATTAGGTCAGTTAGTAGGTAATAGAACCAGCCCCTAGTCATTAGGTCAGTTAGTAGGTAATAGTACCAGCCCCTAGTCATTAGGTCAGTTAGTAGGTAATAGTACCAGCCCCTAGTCATTAGGTCAGTTAGTAGGTAATAGAACCAGCCCCTAGTCATTAGGTCAGTTAGTAGGTAATAGTACCAGCCCCTAGTCATTAGGTCAGTTAGTAGGTAATAGTACCAGCCCCTAGTCATTAGGTCAGTTAGTAGGTAATAGTACCAGCCCCTAGTCATGAAGTCATTAGGTCAGTTAGTAGGTAATAGTACCAGCCCCTAGTCATTAGGTCAGTTAGTAGGTAATAGTACCAGCCCCTAGTCATTAGGTCAGTTAGTAGGTAATAGTACCAGCCCCTAGTCATTAGGTCAGTTAGTAGGTAATAGTACCAGCCCCTAGTCATGAAGTCATTAGGTCAGTTAGTAGGTAATAGTACCAGCCCCTAGTCATGAAGTCATTAGGTCAGTTAGTAGGTAATAGAACCAGCCCCTAGTCATTAGGTCAGTTAGTAGGTAATAGTACCAGCCCCTAGTCATGAAGTCATTAGGTCAGTTAGTAGGTAATAGTACCAGCCCCTAGTGATTAGGTCAGTTAGTAGGTAATAGTACCAGCCCCTAGTCATGAAGTCATTAGGTCAGTTAGTAGGTAATAGAACCAGCCCCTAGTCATTAGGTCAGTTAGTAGGTAATAGAACCAGCCCCTAGTCATTAGGTCAGTTAGTAGGTAATAGAACCAGCCCCTAGTCATGAAGTCATTAGGTCAGTTAGTAGGTAATAGTACCAGCCCCTAGTCATTAGGTCAGTTAGTAGGTAATAGTACCAGCCCCTAGTCATTAGGTCAGTTAGTAGGTAATAGTACCAGCCCCTAGTCATTAGGTCAGTTAGTAGGTAATAGTACCAGCCCCTAGTCATGAAGTCATTAGGTCAGTTAGTAGGTAATAGTACCAGCCCCTAGTCATTAGGTCAGTTAGTAGGTAATAGTACCAGCCCCTAGTCATGAAGTCATTAGGTCAGTTAGTAGGTAATAGTACCAGCCCCTAGTCATTAGGTCAGTTAGTAGGTAATAGTACCAGCCCCTAGTCATTAGGTCAGTTAGTAGGTAATAGTACCAGCCCCTAGTCATTAGGTCAGTTAGTAGGTAATAGTACCAGCCCCTAGTCATGAAGTCATTAGGTCAGTTAGTAGGTAATAGTACCAGCCCCTAGTCATGAAGTCATTAGGTCAGTTAGTAGGTAATAGAACCAGCCCCTAGTCATTAGGTCAGTTAGTAGGTAATAGTACCAGCCCCTAGTCATGAAGTCATTAGGTCAGTTAGTAGGTAATAGTACCAGCCCCTAGTCATTAGGTCAGTTAGTAGGTAATAGTACCAGCCCCTAGTCATGAAGTCATTAGGTCAGTTAGTAGGTAATAGAACCAGCCCCTAGTCATTAGGTCAGTTAGTAGGTAATAGAACCAGCCCCTAGTCATTAGGTCAGTTAGTAGGTAATAGAACCAGCCCCTAGTCATGAAGTCATTAGGTCAGTTAGTAGGTAATAGTACCAGCCCCTAGTCATTAGGTCAGTTAGTAGGTAATAGTACCAGCCCCTAGTCATGAAGTCATTAGGTCAGTTAGTAGGTAATAGAACCAGCCCCTAGTCATGAAGTCATTAGGTCAGTTAGTAGGTAATAGTACCAGCCCCTAGTCATGAAGTCATTAGGTCAGTTAGTAGGTAATAGTACCAGCCCCTAGTCATTAGGTCAGTTAGTAGGTAATAGTACCAGCCCCTAGTCATTAGGTCAGTTAGTAGGTAATAGTACCAGCCCCTAGTCATGAAGTCATTAGGTCAGTTAGTAGGTAATAGTACCAGCCCCTAGTCATTAGGTCAGTTAGTAGGTAATAGTACCAGCCCCTAGTCATTAGGTCAGTTAGTAGGTAATAGTACCAGCCCCTAGTCATTAGGTCAGTTAGTAGGTAATAGAACCAGCCCCTAGTCATGAAGTCATTAGGTCAGTTAGTAGGTAATAGTACCAGCCCCTAGTCATTAGGTCAGTTAGTAGGTAATAGTACCAGCCCCTAGTCATTAGGTCAGTTAGTAGGTAATAGTGCCAGCCCCTAGTCATGAAGTCATTAGGTCAGTTAGTAGGTAATAGTACCAGCCCCTAGTCATGAAGTCATTAGGTCAGTTAGTAGGTAATAGTACCAGCCCCTAGTCATGAAGTCATTAGGTCAGTTAGTAGGTAATAGTACCAGCCCCTAGTCATTAGGTCAGTTAGTAGGTAATAGTGCCAGCCCCTAGTCATGAAGTCAGTTAGTAGGTAATAGTACCAGCCCCTAGTCATTAGGTCAGTTAGTAGGTAATAGTACCAGCCCCTAGTCATGAAGTCATTGGGTCAGTTAGTAGGTAATAGTACCAGCCCCTAGTCATTAGGTCAGTTAGTAGGTAATAGTACCAGCCCCTAGTCATTAGGTCAGTTAGTAGGTAATAGTACCAGCCCCTAGTCATTAGGTCAGTTAGTAGGTAATAGTACCAGCCCCTAGTCATGAAGTCATTGGGTCAGTTAGTAGGTAATAGTACCAGCCCCTAGTCATTAGGTCAGTTAGTAGGTAATAGTACCAGCCCCTAGTCATGAAGTCATTAGGTCAGTTAGTAGGTAATAGTACCAGCCCCTAGTCATGAAGTCATTAGGTCAGTTAGTAGGTAATAGTACCAGCCCCTAGTCATGAAGTCATTAGGTCAGTTAGTAGGTAATAGTACCAGCCCCTAGTCATGAAGTCATTAGGTCAGTTAGTAGGTAATAGTACCAGCCCCTAGTCATGAAGTCATTAGGTCAGTTAGTAGGTAATAGAACCAGCCCCTAGTCATTAGGTCAGTTAGTAGGTAATAGTACCAGCCCCTAGTCATTAGGTCAGTTAGTAGGTAATAGTACCAGCCCCTAGTCATTAGGTCAGTTAGTAGGTAATAGTACCAGCCCCTAGTCATTAGGTCAGTTAGTAGGTAATAGTACCAGCCCCTAGTCATTAGGTCAGTTAGTAGGTAATAGTACCAGCCCCTAGTCATGAAGTCATTAGGTCAGTTAGTAGGTAATAGTACCAGCCCCTAGTCATTAGGTCAGTTAGTAGGTAATAGTACCAGCCCCTAGTCATTAGGTCAGTTAGTAGGTAATAGTACCAGCCCCTAGTCATTAGGTCAGTTAGTAGGTAATAGAACCAGCCCCTAGTCATGAAGTCATTAGGTCAGTTAGTAGGTAATAGTACCAGCCCCTAGTCATTAGGTCAGTTAGTAGGTAATAGTACCAGCCCCTAGTCATGAAGTCATTAGGTCAGTTAGTAGGTAATAGTACCAGCCCCTAGTCATTAGGTCAGTTAGTAGGTAATAGTACCAGCCCCTAGTCATTAGGTCAGTTAGTAGGTAATAGTGCCAGCCCCTAGTCATGAAGTCATTAGGTCAGTTAGTAGGTAATAGTACCAGCCCCTAGTCATGAAGTCATTAGGTCAGTTAGTAGGTAATAGTACCAGCCCCTAGTCATGAAGTCATTAGGTCAGTTAGTAGGTAATAGTACCAGCCCCTAGTCATTAGGTCAGTTAGTAGGTAATAGTGCCAGCCCCTAGTCATGAAGTCAGTTAGTAGGTAATAGTACCAGCCCCTAGTCATTAGGTCAGTTAGTAGGTAATAGTACCAGCCCCTAGTCATGAAGTCATTGGGTCAGTTAGTAGGTAATAGTACCAGCCCCTAGTCATTAGGTCAGTTAGTAGGTAATAGTACCAGCCCCTAGTCATTAGGTCAGTTAGTAGGTAATAGTACCAGCCCCTAGTCATTAGGTCAGTTAGTAGGTAATAGTACCAGCCCCTAGTCATGAAGTCATTGGGTCAGTTAGTAGGTAATAGTACCAGCCCCTAGTCATTAGGTCAGTTAGTAGGTAATAGTAGTACCAGCCCCTAGTCATGAAGTCATTAGGTCAGTTAGTAGGTAATAGTACCAGCCCCTAGTCATGAAGTCATTAGGTCAGTTAGTAGGTAATAGTACCAGCCCCTAGTCATGAAGTCATTAGGTCAGTTAGTAGGTAATAGTACCAGCCCCTAGTCATGAAGTCATTAGGTCAGTTAGTAGGTAATAGTACCAGCCCCTAGTCATGAAGTCATTAGGTCAGTTAGTAGGTAATAGAACCAGCCCCTAGTCATTAGGTCAGTTAGTAGGTAATAGTACCAGCCCCTAGTCATTAGGTCAGTTAGTAGGTAATAGTACCAGCCCCTAGTCATTAGGTCAGTTAGTAGGTAATAGTACCAGCCCCTAGTCATTAGGTCAGTTAGTAGGTAATAGTACCAGCCCCTAGTCATTAGGTCAGTTAGTAGGTAATAGTACCAGCCCCTAGTCATGAAGTCATTAGGTCAGTTAGTAGGTAATAGTACCAGCCCCTAGTCATTAGGTCAGTTAGTAGGTAATAGTACCAGCCCCTAGTCATTAGGTCAGTTAGTAGGTAATAGTACCAGCCCCTAGTCATTAGGTCAGTTAGTAGGTAATAGAACCAGCCCCTAGTCATGAAGTCATTAGGTCAGTTAGTAGGTAATAGTACCAGCCCCTAGTCATTAGGTCAGTTAGTAGGTAATAGTACCAGCCCCTAGTCATGAAGTCATTAGGTCAGTTAGTAGGTAATAGTACCAGCCCCTAGTCATTAGGTCAGTTAGTAGGTAATAGTACCAGCCCCTAGTCATTAGGTCAGTTAGTAGGTAATAGTACCAGCCCCTAGTCATTAGGTCAGTTAGTAGGTAATAGTACCAGCCCCTAGTCTAGTCATTAGGTCAGTTAGTAGGTAATAGTACCAGCCCCTAGTCATTAGGTCAGTTAGTAGGTAATAGTACCAGCCCCTAGTCATTAGGTCAGTTAGTAGGTAATAGTACCAGCCCCTAGTCATTAGGTCAGTTAGTAGGTAATAGTACCAGCCCCTAGTCATTAGGTCAGTTAGTAGGTAATAGTACCAGCCCCTAGTCATGAAGTCATTAGGTCAGTTAGTAGGTAATAGAACCAGCCCCTAGTCATGAAGTCATTAGGTCAGTTAGTAGGTAATAGTACCAGCCCCTAGTCATGAAGTCATTAGGTCAGTTAGTAGGTAATAGTACCAGCCCCTAGTCATTAGGTCAGTTAGTAGGTAATAGTACCAGCCCCTAGTCATTAGGTCAGTTAGTAGGTAATAGTACCAGCCCCTAGTCATGAAGTCATTAGGTCAGTTAGTAGGTAATAGTACCAGCCCCTAGTCATTAGGTCAGTTAGTAGGTAATAGTACCAGCCCCTAGTCATTAGGTCAGTTAGTAGGTAATAGTACCAGCCCCTAGTCATTAGGTCAGTTAGTAGGTAATAGAACCAGCCCCTAGTCATGAAGTCATTAGGTCAGTTAGTAGGTAATAGTACCAGCCCCTAGTCATTAGGTCAGTTAGTAGGTAATAGTACCAGCCCCTAGTCATTAGGTCAGTTAGTAGGTAATAGTGCCAGCCCCTAGTCATGAAGTCATTAGGTCAGTTAGTAGGTAATAGTACCAGCCCCTAGTCATGAAGTCATTAGGTCAGTTAGTAGGTAATAGTACCAGCCCCTAGTCATGAAGTCATTAGGTCAGTTAGTAGGTAATAGTACCAGCCCCTAGTCATTAGGTCAGTTAGTAGGTAATAGTGCCAGCCCCTAGTCATGAAGTCAGTTAGTAGGTAATAGTACCAGCCCCTAGTCATTAGGTCAGTTAGTAGGTAATAGTACCAGCCCCTAGTCATGAAGTCATTGGGTCAGTTAGTAGGTAATAGTACCAGCCCCTAGTCATTAGGTCAGTTAGTAGGTAATAGTACCAGCCCCTAGTCATTAGGTCAGTTAGTAGGTAATAGTACCAGCCCCTAGTCATTAGGTCAGTTAGTAGGTAATAGTACCAGCCCCTAGTCATGAAGTCATTGGGTCAGTTAGTAGGTAATAGTACCAGCCCCTAGTCATTAGGTCAGTTAGTAGGTAATAGTACCAGCCCGTAGTCATGAAGTCATTAGGTCAGTTAGTAGGTAATAGTACCAGTCCCTAGTCATGAAGTCATTAGGTCAGTTAGTAGGTAATAGTACCAGCCCCTAGTCATGAAGTCATTAGGTCAGTTAGTAGGTAATAGTACCAGCCCCTAGTCATGAAGTCATTAGGTCAGTTAGTAGGTAATAGTACCAGCCCCTAGTCATGAAGTCATTAGGTCAGTTAGTAGGTAATAGAACCAGCCCCTAGTCATTAGGTCAGTTAGTAGGTAATAGTACCAGCCCCTAGTCATTAGGTCAGTTAGTAGGTAATAGTACCAGCCCCTAGTCATTAGGTCAGTTAGTAGGTAATAGTACCAGCCCCTAGTCATTAGGTCAGTTAATAGGTAATAGTACCAGCCCCTAGTCATTAGGTCAGTTAGTAGGTAATAGTACCAGCCCCTAGTCATTAGGTCAGTTAGTAGGTAATAGTACCAGCCCCTAGTCATTAGGTCAGTTAGTAGGTAATAGTACCAGCCCCTAGTCATTAGGTCAGTTAGTAGGTAATAGTACCAGCCCCTAGTCATGAAGTCATTAGGTCAGTTAGTAGGTAATAGTACCAGCCCCTAGTCATGAAGTCATTAGGTCAGTTAGTAGGTAATAGTACCAGCCCCTAGTCATTAGGTCAGTTAGTAGGTAATAGTACCAGCCCCTAGTCATTAGGTCAGTTAGTAGGTAATAGTACCAGCAGCCCCTAGTCATGAAGTCATTAGGTCAGTTAGTAGGTAATAGAACAAGCCCCTAGTCATTAGGTCAGTTAGTAGGTAATAGTACCAGCCCCTAGTCATTAGGTCAGTTAGTAGGTACCCCTTCAAGGTGTTAGCCAACTTTGTCTCAACAACGACTCAAGACATTATTGTATCTGAACAACAACAAACTCCCAAGCCGGACAGAGACAGACATCGGACCATAGAGGGGGAGGGGAGAGGTTAGCCGACCTCATGTTCACCAGCAAGGTCAAATAATAAACTGTGATCTGATGTCAAAGACCTGATTAATATTTTATTTTGATATATATTGACTGTGTCTCAGAGAGAACAGTAAATGTATTTATCACAGAGCCCTCACCCAGTCATTGGTCAATATGCATGTCCCAAGACATTATTATTTGTGTCTCAATAACAAACTCCATAATTGGACAGAGACGAGAGAGAGAGAGAGAGAGAGAGAGAGAGAGAGAGAGAGAGAGAGAGGGGAGAGAGAGAGTGATAGAGAGCAGAGAGAGAGAGAGAGAGAGAGAGCGCAAGAGAGAGCGCAGAGAGAGAGCGAGAGAGAGCGAGAGAGAGCGAGAGGGAGAACAATACATGTATTCATCACTAAGTTAGATGAGCTGTGAGGTGGTGAGAGAGTTGACAGCCCTCACAGAGCCCTCACAGAGCCCTCACAGAGCCCTCACAGAGCCCTCACCCAGTCAACATCAGTCATTGGTCAATATGCACGTCCCAAGACAATATTATTTGTGTCTCAACAACAGACCGTCTGACTGTGGATAGAGGGGAGTATAATCAGAGCCAAGGTCAGACTGTCACAGTGTTGTCATGTGTTGTGCTCATGTT
This sequence comes from Oncorhynchus gorbuscha, assembly GCF_021184085.1. Classification (NCBI taxonomy): domain Eukaryota; kingdom Metazoa; phylum Chordata; class Actinopteri; order Salmoniformes; family Salmonidae; genus Oncorhynchus; species Oncorhynchus gorbuscha. The sequence goes on along the minus strand of NW_025747383.1, from coordinate 31,632 downwards.
ATGTCAAGGCTATTTTTAACTTCCTGCTAAGATGGATGGGTGATCGCTTGGTCCAGCAGAGCAGTCAGCACTAACCAGTTTAAAGAAGCATCAGTGAGTTATGTTTACATTAATATTAATATATATATATTTTTTTTAACCTTTATTTAACGAGGCAAGTCAGTTAAGAACAAATTCTTATTTACAATGACGGCCTAGTGGGTTAACTGCCTGTTCAGGGGCAGAACGACAGATTTGTACCTTGTCAGCTCGGGGGTTTGAACTCGCAACCTTCCGGTTACTAGTCCGATGCTCTAACCACTAGGCTATGCTGCCGCCCATTGCTTCTTGTGAACAGCAAACTAACATTTTGTGTTTTTTATACTTCTAGGCAGCTCTAACCAACGTCTCCAATCTCATCTCATTGATTGGGCTCCAGGTTAACTGACTCCTGACTCCAATTATCTTTTGGAGAAGTCATTAGCCTTGGGGGGGGGGGGGGGGGGGGGGTTCACATACTTTTTCCAACCTACACTGTGAATGTTTAAATGATGTATTCAATATAGACAAGAAAAATACAATAATTTGTGTGTTATTGTATTTAAGCACACTGTGTTTGTCTATTGTTGTGACAGATCAAATTCAAGATCAAAATACAGTACTGTATGCAGAAATCCAGGTCGTTCCAAAGGGTTCAAATACAGTACTGTATGCAGAAATCCAGGTCGTTCCAAAGGGTTCATATACAGTACTGTATGCAGAAATCCAGGTCGTTCCAAAGGGTTCATATACAGTACTGTATGCAGAAATCCAGGTCGTTCCAAAGGGTTCATATACAGTACTGTATGCAGAAATCCAGGTCGTTCCAAAGGGTTCATATACAGTACTGTATGCAGAAATCCAGGTCGTTCCAAAGGGTTCACATCCTTTTCCTTGCGCGCTGTATAAAACACCTTAATGGGCGTTCCAGAGGTGTATTTATATAATAATATAATAATAATATATAATAATATAATAATCAGCGTTCCAGAGGTGTATTTGATATGAGAACGTTCTAGCACCAGCCGAGCGAGCCTCCCTCTTCAGCACGAGTGACTGTAGCTCAGCTGGTAGAGCATGGCGCTTGTAACGCCAGGGTAGTGGGTTCAATCCCCGGGACCACCCATACGTAGAATGTATGCACACATGACTGTAAGTCGCTTTGGATAAAAGCGTCTGCTAAATGGCATATATTATTATTATTATTATAAGTGTTTAGATATGCCGGAGCTCAGAATCAAAATGTGCTTTCCAGAAATACCATGTTGGCTGTGGTAGATCGGGGATTTTGATTGGTGGCTTTAACTCTGTGTTTATAGGCCATGTTGACAAGGAGTCAGCTAAAGGAGGCTGTCCCTCTAGGTCACACTCTGTCCCCCAGGAGAGACAGCGAGAAGAGGCCGTCCCTCTAGGTCACACTCTGTCCCCCAGGAGAGACAGCTGGAGGAGGCCGTCCCCAAGGAGAGCCAGCTAGAGGAGGCCGTCACCAAGGAGAGCGAGCTAGAGGAGACCGTCCCCAAGGAGACCCAGCTAGAGGAGACCGTCCCCAAGGAGAGCCAGCTAGAGGAGCCCGTCCTTCTAGATCACACTGTCCCCAAGGAGAGAGAGGAGTTTCTGGACACACAGCCAGGGGAGAGAGGGAGACAGCCTCTCTGCTTCTCTCCGTCCGTCTCTTTCTCTCCGTCCGTCTCTTTCTCTTTCTCTCCGTCCGTCTCTTTCTCTTTCTCTCCGTCCGTCTCTTTCTCTCCGTCCGTCTCTTTCTCTCCGTCCGTCTCTTTCTCTCCGTCCGTCTCTTTCTCTTTCTCTCCGTCCGTCTCTTTCTCCCCGTCCGTCTCTTTCTCTCCGTCTGTCTCTTTCTCTCCGTCCGTCTCTTTCTCTCCGTCCGTCTCTTTCTCTCCGTCCGTCTCTTTCTCTTTCTCCCCGTCCGTCTCTTTCTCCCCGTCCGTCTCTTTCTCTCCGTCCGTCTCTTTCTCCCCGTCCGTCCCTTTCTCCCCGACGTCTCTTTCTCCCCGTCCGTCTCTTTCTCCCCGTCCGTCTCTTTCTCCCCGTCCGTCTCTTTCTCCCCGTCCGTCTCTTTCTCCCCGTCCGTCTCTTTCTCTCCGTCCGTCTCTTTCTCCCCGTCCGTCTCTTTTCTCCCGTCCGTCTCTTTCTCTTTCTCTCCGTCCGTTCTTTCTCCCGTCCGTCTCTTTCTCTTCCGTCTCTTTCTTTCCGTCCGTCTCTTTCTCTTTCTCCCCATCCGTCTCTTTCTCCCAGTCTCTTTCTCTCCGTCCGTCTCTTTCTCTTTCTCCCCGTCCGTCTCTTTCTCTTTCTCCCCGTCCGTCTCTTTCTCTTTCTCCCGTCTCTTTCTCTTTCTCTTTCTCCGTCTCTTTCTCCCCCGTCTCTTTCTCCCCGTCGTCTCTTTCTCTTTCTCCCGTCCGTCTCTTTCTCTTTCTCCCGTCCATCTTTTTCTCCCGTCCGTCTCTTTCTCCCGTCCGTCTCTTTCTCCCCATCCGTCTCTTTCTCTTTCTCCCCGTCCGACTCTTTCTTTCTCTTTCTCCCGTCCGTCTCTTTCTCCCCGTCCGTCTCTTTCTCCCCGTCCGTCTCTTTCTCTTTCTCCCGTCCGTCTCTTTTCTTTCTCCCGTCCGTCTCTTTCTCCCGTCCGTCTCTTTCTCCCCGTCCGTCTCTTTCTCTTTCTCCCCGTCCGTCTCTTTCTCTTTCTCCCGTCCGTCTCTTTCTCTCCGTCCGTCTCTTTCTCCCGTCCGTCTCTTTCTCTTTCTCCCCCGTCTCTTTCTCTTTCTCCCCGTCCGTCTCTTTCTCTTTCTCCCGTCCAGTCTCTTTCTCCCGTCCGTCTCTTTCTCCCGTCCGTCTCTTTCTCTTTCTCCCCGTCCGTCTCTTTCTCTTTCTCCCGTCCGTCTCTTTTTTTCTCCCGTCCGTCTCTTTCTCTTTCTCCCGTCCGTCTCTTTCTCTCCGTCCGTCTCTTTCTCCCGTCCGTCTCTTTCTCTTTCTCCCGTCCGTCCCGTCCGTCTTTTCCCCGTCCGTCTCTTTCTCTTTCTCCCGTCCGTCTCTTTCTCCCCGTCCGTCTCTTTCTCCCGTCCGTCTCTTTCTCCCCGTCCGTCTCTTTCTCTCCGTCCGTCTCTTTCTCCCGTCCGTCTCTTTCTCCCCGTCCGTCTCTTTCTCTTTCTCCCGTCCGTCTCTTTCTCCCGTCCGTCTCTTTCTCCCTTCTCTTTCTCCCCGTCCGTCCGTCTCTTTCTCTTTCTCCCGTCCGTCTCTTTCTCTTTCTCCCGTCCGTCTCTTTCTCCCCGTCCGTCTCTTTCTCCCGTCCGTCTCTTTCTCTTTCTCCCCGTCCGTCTCTTTCTCCCCGTCCGTCTCTTTCTCCCGTCCGTCTCTTTTCTCCCGTCCGTCTCTTTCTCCCGTCCGTCTCTTTCTCTCCGTCCGTCTCTTTTCTCCCCGTCCGTCTCTTTCTCTTTCTCTCCGTCCGTCTCTTTCTCTCCGTCCGTCTCTTTTTCCGTCCGTCTCTTTCTTTCCGTCCGTCTCTTTCTCTTTCTCCCCATCCGTCTCTTTCTCCCAGTCTCTTTCTCCCGTCCGTCTCTTTCTCCCCGTCCGTCTCTTTCTCTTTCTCTCCGTCCGTCTCTTTCTCTTTCTCCCGTCCGTCTCTTTCTCTTTCTCCCGTCCGTCTCTTTCTCTTTCCGTCTCTTTCTCCCGTCCGTCTCTTTCTCTTTCTCCCGTCCGTCTCTTTCTCTTTCTCCCCGTCCGTCTTTTTCTCCCCGTCCGTCTCTTTCTCCCCGTCCGTCTCTTTCTCCCCGTCCGTCTCTTTCTCCCCATCCGTCTCTTTCTCTTTCTCCCGTCCGTCTCTTTCTCCCGTCCGTCTCTTTCTCCCCGTCGTCTCTTTCTCCCCGTCCGTCTCTTTCTCTTTCTCCCCGTCCGTCTCTTTCTCTTTCTCCCCGTCCGTCTCTTTCTTTCTCTTTCTCCCCGTCCGTCTCTTTCTCTCCGTCGTCTCTTTCTCTCCGTCCGTCTCTTTCTCTCCGTTCTCTTTCTCCCGTCCGTCTCTTTCTCCCCGTCCGTCCGTCTCTTTCTCCCCGTCCTTTCTCTTTCTCCCCGTCCGTCTCTTTCTCCCCGTCCGTCTCTTTCTCCCCGTCCGTCTCTTTCTCCCGTCCGTCTCTTTTCTTTCTCCCGTCCGTCTCTTTCTCTTTCTCCCCGTCCGTCTCTTTCTCTTTCTCCGTCTCTTTCTCTCCGTCCGTCTCTTTCTCCCGTCCGTCTCTTTCTCTTTCTCCCGTCCGTCTCTTTCTCTTTCTCCCGTCCGTCTCTTTCTCCCTTCTCTTTCTCCCGTCCGTCTCTTTTCTTTCTCCCGTCCGTCTCTTTCTCTTTCTCCCGTCCGTCTCTTTCTCCCCGTCCGTCTCTTTCTCCCCCTTTCTTTTCTTTCCCGTCCGTCTCTTTTCTTTCTCCCGTCCGTCTCTTTCTCTTTCTCCCGTCCGTCTCTTTCTCCCGTCCGTCTCTTTCTCCCGTCCGTCTCTTTCTCCCGTCCGTCTCTTTCTCTTTCTCCCCGTCCGTCTCTTTCTTTCTCCCGTCCGTCTCTTTCTCCCCTTTCTTTCCCGTCCGTCTCTTTTCTTTCTCCCGTCCGTCTCTTTCTCCCGTCCGTCTCTTTCTCTCCGTTCTCTTTCTTCCGTCTCTTTCTCTTTCTCCCCGTCCGTCTCTTTCTCTCCGTCCGTCTCTTTCTCCCCGTCCGTCTCTTTTCTCCCCGTCCGTCTCTTTCTCCCCGTCCGTCTCTTTTCTTTCCCCGTCCGTCTCTTTCTCTTTCTCCGTCCGTCTCTTTTCTTTCTCTTTCTCTTTCTCTTTCTCCCGTCCGTCTCTTTCTCCCCGTCCGTCTCTTTCTCCCGTCCGTCTCTTTTCTTTCTCCCGTCCGTCTCTTTCTCTTTCTCCTCGTCCGTCTCCTCTTTCTCCCCTTCCGTCTCTTTTTCCCCGTCCGTCTCTTTCTCCCGTCCGTCTCTTTCTCCCCGTCCGTCTCTTTCTCTTTCCGTCCGTCTCTTTCTCCCGTCCGTCTCTTTCTCCCCGTCCGTCTCTTTCTCCCGTCCGTCTCTCCCTTTCTTTCTCCTCCGTCCGTCTCTTTCTCTTTCTCCCCGTCCGTCTCTTTCTCTTTCTTTCTCTTTCTCCCGTCCGTCCCGTCTTTTCTTTTCCCGTCCGTCTCTTTCTCCCCGTCCGTCTCTTTTCGTCCGTCTCTTTCTCCCGTCCGTCCGTCTCTTTCTTTCTCTTTCTCCCCGTCGTCTCGTCTCTTTCTCCCCGTCCGTCTCTTTTTCGTCTCTTTCTCCCCGTCCGTCTTTCTTTCTCTTTCTCCCGTCCGTCTCTTTTCTTTCTCCCTCCGTCTCTTTCTCCCGTCGTCTCTTTCTCCCGTCCGTTTCTCTCCCGTCCGTCTCTTTCTCCCGTTCTCTTTCTTCCGTCTCTTTTCTCCCCGTCCGTCTCTTTCTCTTTCTCTCCGTCCGTCTCTTTCTCTTTCTCCCCGTCCGTCTCTTTCTCCCGTCCGTCTCTTTTCTTTCTCCCGTCCGTCTCTTTCTCTTTCTCCCCGTCCGTCTCTTTCTCTTTCTCCCGTCCGTCTCTTTCTCTTTCTCCCGTCCGTCTCTTTCTCTTTCTCCCGTCCGTCTCTTTCTCCCCGTCCGTCTCTTTCTCCCCGTCCGTCTCTTTCTCCCCGTCCGTCTCTTTCTCCCCGTCCGTCTCTTTCTCCCCGTCCGTCTCTTTCTCTCCGTCCGTCTCTTTCTCTTTCTCCCCATCCGTCTCTTTCTCTTTCTCCCCATCCGTCTCTTTCTCTTTCTCCCCATCCATCTCTTTCTCTTTCTCCCCGACGTCTCTTTCTCCCCGTCCGTCTCTTTCTCTTTCTCCCCGTCCGTCTCTTTCTCTTTCTCCCCGTCCGTCTCTTTCTCTTTCTCCCCGTCCGTCTCTTTCTCTTTCTCCCCGTCCGTCTCTTTCTCTTTCTCCCCGTCCGTCTCTTTCTCCCCGTCCGTCTCTTTCTCCCCGTCCGTCTCTTTCTCCCCGTCCGTCTCTTTCTCCCCGTCCGTCTCTTTCTCCCCGTCCGTCTCTTTCTCCCCGTCCGTCTCTTTCTCCCCGTCCGTCTCTTTCTCCCCGTCCGTCTCTTTCTCCCCGTCCGTCTCCTTCTCCCCGTCCGTCTCCTGCTCACTCAGTCCCTCCCTCGGTCGCCACTCTCCCACTGGACCCAGACAGAGAGCAGACCTCTCCTCCTCTCTGTCACAGTCTGCTCCCCAGCCTTCCTCCTCTCTGTCAGTCTGCTCCCCAGCCTTCCTCCTCTCTGCCACAGTCTGCTCCCCAAGCCTAGCCAAAGTAGCTGTTCATCCTTACAGGCCTGAGGGAATACTTTCACTATCAGAGAGTCTCCCTGAATAGCAAAGGACAAACAGTCAGGGATTGAATGGGTCCAAGATTCCCTTCTAACTAAGCCCTTCCTTAATAATACTGTAGTTCTGTGTGTGTTCATTATGTAACAACAATGCAGCTGCTGTGCCACTAACCGTAACACAGCTATTTTCCTTCTAGATAGTCATTCCTCCAACAAACACCTTGTGTGTCCACAAGACATATCTCTCTACTCAAGTGCATTCAATCTAGTCAAGGCCTAGTAGTGCTTAGAGAGAAACGCTCACAGCTTATATATCAAATGGTAGACCTATAGGCTACCTGGCTCTCTCCTCTGGCAACAGCCTGATTCATACTGGCACATGACGTGTACACAGAGGCCATGTGGGTCGCTCTCCAGGCGCCATGTGGGTCGCTCTACAACCAGAGGTGTACACAGAGGACCATGTGGGTCGCTCTCCAGGCGTCCAGGCGACCAGACATGACGTGAACACAGAGGCCCATGTGGGTCGATCTCCAGGCGTACGACCAGACATGACGTGAACACAGAGGACCATGTGGGTCGATCTCCAGCATACAACCAGACATGTACACAGAGGCCATGTGGGTCGATCTCCAGCATACAACCAGACATGACCGTCCAGATACACAGAGGCCCATGTGGGTCGCTCTCCAGCATACAACCAGACATGACGTGAACACAGAGGACCATGTGGGTCGCTCTCCAGGCGTACGACCAGACATGTACACAGAGGACCATGTGGGTCGCTCTCCAGGCGTACGACCAGACATGTACACAGAGGCCCATGTGGGTCGCTCTCCAGGCGTACAGACAGACGTGAACACAGAGGCCCATGTGGGTCGATCTCCAGGCGTACAACCAGACGTGTACACAGAGGACCATGTGGGTCGCTCTCCAGGCGTACAACCAGACATGTACACAGAGGCCATGTGGGTCGCTCTCCAGCATACAACCAGACATGACGTGAACACAGAGGCCCATGTGGGTCGCTCTCCAGGCGTACGACCAGACATGACGTGAACACAGAGACCACGCTCTGTACGACCAGACATGTACACAGAGGCCCATGTGGGTCGCTCTCCAGGCGTACGACCAGACATGACGTGAACACAGAGGACCATGTGGGTCGCTCTCCAGGCGTACAACCAGACGTGTACACAGAGGACCATGTGGGTCGCTCTCCAGGCGTACAACCAGACGTGTACACAGAGGCCCATGTGGGTCGCTCTCCAGGCGTACGACCAGACATGACGTGAACACAGAGGACCATGTGGGTCGATCTCCAGGCGTACGACCAGACATGTACACAGAGGCCCATGTGGGTCGCTCTCCAGGCGTACGACCAGACATGACGTGTACACAGAGGCCCATGTGGGTCGCTCTCCAGGAGTACGACCAGACATGTACACAGAGGCCCATGTGGGTCGATCTCCAGGCGTACGACCAGACATGACGTGAACACAGAGGACCATGTGGGTCGCTCTCCAGGCGTACAACCAGACATGTACACAGAGGCCCATGTGGGTCGATCTCCAGCATACAACCAGACATGTACACAGAGGACCATGTGGGTCGCTCTCCAGGCGTACAACCAGACGTGTACACAGAGGACCATGTGGGTCGCTCTCCAGGCGTACAACCAGACGTGTACACAGAGGACCATGTAGGTCGCTCTCCAGGCGTACAACCAGGTCGCTCTACATCATCATATGCGGCTTGAGTATTTTTTTTTACATTCAATAATATATATTTTCCCCTCACGTAGCATCAATTAAGCATCGGCACAATATAACAGGACCACGGTAGTCACTCCGTCACATTTAAGACCCGAGAAAACTGAATTTAAGACATTTTGAGACAAAGGACCCACACGGACACCATCGTGAGAGTCTCATCTTTCCATAGAGTTCGTAGACCAAAACAACTGGGACGCTACCAAATGTTTTCCTGAGAAAAATCTCATTTTCTGGATGTCTCGTGTCTGACAAACACCGCTGTAGCTCGGCCGCCTCCCACCTCAGAGGCGGAGGGCCGTCATTGGTGGATGCTGTGGATTGAGAGACAGCCCATACAACAACAACACAGACAGATTTTTGTATTATGCTAATTAGATTTCCCCAGTGGGCGTAGACATCGACTATACGGGGGTTAAAATGAATAACCTATAGGATTAAAAATACCAGAGTTTGGCGCAGGTACAGCCGACTAGCGCTAGCTAACAACACAAAATGGATACACAGGAGTCAAAGTATCGATATAAAATCTTACTAAATAATATTGTGATATCTAACTATAGACCCCCCCTCCATCACTTTGTAACTTGGCCAGTTAGTGACAACCAGTGGTGAACTACTGCAGCTTGGCCAGTTAGTGACAACCAGGGTGAACTAGTGCAGCTTGGCCAGTTAGTGACAACCAGGGTGAACTACTGCAGTTTGGCCAGTTAGTGACAACCAGGGTGAACTAGTGCAGCTTGGCCAGTTAGTGACAACCAGGGTGAACTACTGCAGCGTGGCCAGTTAGTGACAACCAGGGTGAACTAGTGCAGCGTGGCCAGTTAGTGACAACCAGGGTGAACTACTGCAGCGTGGCCAGTTAGTGACAACCAGGGTGAACTACTGCAGCGTGGCCAGTTAGTGACAACCAGGGTGAACTACTGCAGCGTGGCCAGTTAGTGACAACCAGGGTGAACTACTGCAGCGTGGCCAGTTAGTGACAACCAGGGTGAACTACTGCAGCTTGGCCAGTTAGTGACAACCAGGGTGAACTACTGCAGCTTGGCCAGTTAGTGACAACCAGGGTGAACTACTGCAGCTTGGCCAGTTAGTGACAACCAGGGTGAACTACTGCAGCGTGGCCAGTTAGTGACAACCAGGGTGAACTACTGCAGTGGCCAGTTAGTGACAACCAGGGTGAACTACTGCAGCGTGGCCAGTTAGTGACAACCAGGGTGAACTACTGCAGCGTGGCCAGTTAGTGACAACCAGGGTGAACTACTGCAGCGTGGCCAGTTAGTGACAACCAGGGTGAACTACTGCAGCGTGGCCAGTTAGTGACAACCAGGGTGAACTACTGCAGCGTGGCCAGTTAGTGACAACCAGGGTGAACTACTGCAGCGTGGCCAGTTAGTGACAACCAGGGTGAACTACTGCAGCGTGGCCAATTAGTGACAACCAGGGTGAACTACTGCAGCTTGGCCAGTTAGTGACAACCAGGGTGAACTACTGCAGCGTGGCCAGTTAGTGACAACCAGGGTGAACTACTGCAGCGTGGCCAGTTAGTGACAACCAGGGTGAACTAGTGCAGCGTGGCCAGTTAGTGACAACCAGGGTGAACTACTGCAGCGTGGCCAGTTAGTGACAACCAGGGTGAACTACTGCAGCGTGGCCAGTTAGTGACAACCAGGGTGAACTACTGCAGCGTGGCCAGTTAGTGACAACCAGGGTGAACTACTGCAGCGTGGCCAGTTAGTGACAACCAGGGTGAACTACTGCAGCGTGGCCAGTTAGTGACAACCAGGGTGAACTACTGCAGACAACCAGGGTGGCCAGTTAGTGACAACCAGGGTGAACTACTGCAGCGTGGCCAGTTAGTGACAACCAGGGTGAACTACTGCAGCGTGGCCAGTTAGTGACAACCAGGGTGAACTACTGCAGCGTGGCCAGTTAGTGACAACCAGGGTGAACTACTGCAGCGTGGCCAGTTAGTGACAACCAGGGTGAACTACTGCAGCGTGGCCAGTTAGTGACAACCAGGGTGAACTACTGCAGCGTGGCCAGTTAGTGACAACCAGGGTGAACTACTGCAGCGTGGCCAGTTAGTGACAACCAGGGTGAACTACTGCAGCGTGGCCAGTTAGTGACAACCAGGGTGAACTACTGCAGCTTGGCCAGTTAGTGACAACCAGGGTGAACTACTGCAGCGTGGCCAGTTAGTGACAACCAGGGTGAACTACTGCAGCGTGGCCAGTTAGTGACAACCAGGGTGAACTACTGCAGCTTGGCCAGTTAGTGACAACCAGGGTGAACTACTGCAGCGTGGCCAGTTAGTGACAACCAGGGTGAACTACTGCAGCTTGGCCAGTTAGTGACAACCAGGGTGAACTACTGCAGCTTGGCCAGTTAGTGACAACCAGGGTGAACTACTGCAGCGTGGCCAGTTAGTGACAACCAGGGTGAACTACTGCAGCTTGGCCAGTTAGTGACAACCAGGGTGAACTACTGCAGCGTGGTCAGGAACGAGAGTGCTACATACACAAGATCAGGTGAAAATGAATGGAATGTCCATTCACAGACAGGAAGACTTTATGTACAGTAAACACTTAACTTAGATCCTATAATAGCCACTCACTCACCTGCACAAGCATTAAGGAACAGCCAGTCCGTTTTCCTCATCCTGTTCTTGATCTGTTTGGTCTTCTTCAAATCAATGTTCTCCGGATGACGATGCTGCTCCTCTCCGCTGCCCATCGCGCCGGCCGCCAGCTCAATCCTCTGGAAGTCCATCTTTACCTCCGCCTCCTTCTTTGAGGTGGGTGGAGATGTCATCCTCTGTCCCAGTCCCTGTCTCTGTCCCCCGCTCAGCCCTCTACTGCAGCTCCCCCCACTCCCTCTCCACCTGGCCCAGTCTCTGTCCTGTTCATTGATGATTGAGGATGTGGAGGAGGGAGACTCCTCGGACTGCCCAGCCAGCTCTATAGGAATAGCCTCCCGGTTGTTAGGTTGAGGCTGTGGGTGGTCGCAGACAATGCACTTCCGCGTCTTGGGATAGTTCTGGTAAGTACAGGCAGTGCAAGTCCAGTGCTGCCCACTGCCACCACCACCACCTCGGATGTTGAGTCTGTTGAGTCTGTTCCGGTCGTTGTACTCCTCTGTACAAGGGTCCATGGGGGGAGGGGCTGGGCGGTGGCCCACATTGGAGCCTGATGTCTGGGGGGCCTCTGTGGGGCTGCATGGGGTCCTCTGGTGCCGCTGACACAGACACTGGGTACAGCGGATGGCACGGGGCCAGTTCAAGTAGGTGCACATCTGACAGGACCATTTGGAGCTATTCTCAGCCATGCTGGGGGGCTTGACACGGGGCCTGGCACTGGAGTCTGGGTAGATGAGGAGGCTACCACAGCTTCCCTCGGGGCTTGGAGGGTCCTGCCATCCACAACTAGGCTCCGTACTAAGACTGCTGGGGCTGCTATTGTAGGTCTCCTTTGTGATTATGGGGCTGCTGGGACACTGTGCACGACACATGGTGCACTTCACAGCGGACGGCCAGTTCTCATAGGTGCAGTAGTCGCAGGCCCACTTCACTCCCACCTCGGTCATCACGGATGAGGTAGAAAGAAAACGGTTCTGTTCCCGTTACCAAGGGGATCAGTATGGCACTGTCTGCGGACACAGAAATGCACAAAAATGTAAGGGATACTTCAGCAAAAAAAAATAGTTTGCATACCATAAAAAAATATATATAAAATGGGTAGATACATAACAAATATGGATAGGGTAAACCTTTTTAGCTGAACAGACAATAAGATAATAATAATAATAATAATAAGTGTTTGGAAAGACCACACATTTATCTGCATTTCATTCCGTTTTTTGTTTTTGTTTAAAGCTTACCAAGGACAGTGTCATGTTCTGTACTCTCCCAACTCAGGACATACTGTCTCGCTAGTAGCTAAGGGGCCCACCACAGACTTCAGTACCTGGACTAAACACTGTAGCTTTGCCAAGCAGCTCAACCCCACCACCACCATTAACGTTAGCTAGCGCGGAATGCTAACTAGTTTTGTTACGGAGAAATCACCTGTCGGGGTTTGAAAACACGGACAGCCATGTTGTTGTTGTTTTATCGTCTGTGTCGGGGGTGAAATATTGAAATAAACACCCCCACCCCACCTCTCAACGTCCCCCGTTTTTTAAAAAGGATATTGTTCGATGTTAACTAATTAGTTAGCTACGCTAGCTAGTTAGCTTGCTAGCTTTGCCAATCTATTAACATTAGCTAACGTTAGCTACTAGCTAGCTAGCTAATCCTATTATACTCAATAACGTTGTCTTTTGTCGTCGATCAATTGCTCGTTGTCATTAGCTACTGAAACCATAGTTACCTAGTTACCTAGTTACCGAACTCGATTGATGAATCGTATCTTTCCCTGTGTACTTTTCCTCCTCCTTGGTCCAGACAAACATAACAAACCTTCAAGTCCTGCCTTTCTAGTCCGTTCTTCTTTCTTTTACTCTCCTTTTTTCTCTCTCACATGTTTATCTTTTGCCGACGTGTAAACTATATGGGAGAAAAAAAATATATATATATATAAAAATGGGACTGTGTTATAGTGTAAAGCTCCCCTTCCGTTTCGCTCTTTATATATCATGTTGTGAATCCGGACTCCATGATGAGTGCGGATGAATCGGTTCTTTTCTGTTGTTGTGATCGGTTCTTTTATGTTGTTGTGATCGGTTCTTTTCTGTTGTTGTGATCGGTTCTTTTCTGTTGTTGCGATCGGTTCTTTTCTGTTGTTGTGATCGGTTCTTTTCTGTTGTTGCGATCGGTTCTTTTCTGTTGTTGTGATCGGTTCTTTTCTGTTGTTGTGATCGGTTCTTTTCTGTTGTTGTGATCGGTTCTTTTCTGTTGTTGTGATCGGTTCTTTTCTGTTGTTGTGATCGGGTTCTTTTCTGTTGTTGTGATCGGTTCTTTTCTGTTGTTGCGATCGGTTCTTTTCTGTTGTTGTGATCGGTTCTTTTCTGTTGTTGTGATCGGTTCTTTTCTGTTGTTGTGATCGGTTCTTTTTTGATGAACGACGGGAACCGAATGGGATTTGTGAAAGGTCGGTTCATTTGACTCTCTCATTTGCTTACTGTTACGATTTAACTGCAGATAAATTATACAACAACAACAACAACAAAAAAGTATCTGAAGATAGTAATTCTTCACCACAAGAACAATCGTTTGTGAGGATACTCAATTCTGTTCCACACCACACGCATTTTTTTTTTTTTTGCAGTGCTTTTTTAATCTGTTTCTCCGTTTATTTTGCAGAGCATCTACATCATTTGGTCAGGTGTAATGTATTTGAAGTCATATGTCAGGATCTGACATGGCGTCAGGCAACTTTTTGGGCTTTACATTGAAGATTTGTACTTTTTTAAAGGTTTTAGGTAGCTTCATTTTTAAACAATTTACCTACTGAACGAAGTGCTGTTTATGAGCCAAATGAACGGTTATTTTAGCTGAACGTAGCCAAATGAACCTCATCTTGGAAAAGACCCTAGGTAATATCACAATTGCAATTCCTTTGGAGAGTCTCAATAGCATTATCCTCTCTCTCCTCGCCTCCTTCTCAAAACCCATTGGAGGACAAGGTCAGAGGGGCGGGACCTCTGGTTTTGTCATCCAATGGGTCTCGAGAAGGGGGATGAGAAGTGAAGGTCCCGTGTGCAGTTGGTAGAGCATGGCGCTTGAAACCCCAGGGTTGTGGGTTCAATTCCCACGGGGCCCAGTACGAAAAAATATTTTTAAAATAATTAAAATGTATCCACTCACTACTGTAAGTCGCTCTGGAAAAGAGCGTCTGCGAAACTGACATAAATGTAGAAGAGAGAGGACGCGAGGATCAAGCAATTGATGTTCTCCCCTTGCGTCATTTCTCCTCGCCACCTCAAAAACCATTGGCTGAGAAGCTCAGAGGTCTCTCCTCTCGAATGCCAAGCCATCAGAAAAATCGCCTGTGTTTTTATTGGCTGCGACGAAGATAGAGGGGAAAGACGTTTTAATCTGACGGATGGAGTAGTACCACAGATTCTTTGGTAGTACATAGATATTTTGAGGATGTTTTTCACCTTTCCCCCAGTCCCCATTTTGCGTTAAAGTGTTTGTTTTCACCCCACCCAGTAGGTGGCGGCAATACACCTTTTTTGGTTGTAGTCAGGCAGAGATGAAAAAGAAGATTGAGGGGGGGAATGCAAAGATCATATAAAATGGTTAAGTGACCGATCTAACGATGGAAATACATGTCCTCAAAGAAGGAAGGAAGGAAGGAAGGAAGGAAGGAAGGAAGGAAGGAAGGAAGGCAGGAGGCGAGATCAGGTGGGACGATTCTAGCCAATGAGAGGGCAGATACACAAAAGGTGTGTAAAGTAAATAAGTAAAACTACTTTAAAGTAATACTTAAGTATTTTTGGGGTGTATCTGTAATTTACTTTACTATTTATATATTTTTTTACAACATTCACTCCACTACATTCCTAAAGAAAATAATGTACTTTTTACTGCATACATTTTCCCTGACACTTAAAAAGTACTTGTTACATTTCAAATGCTCAGGCAGGACAGCAATATGGTCCAATTCACACACCTATCAATATAACATTGTCATCCCTACTGCCTCTGATCTGGCAGACTCACTAAATACAAAATACTGTGTTAGTAAATTATGTTTGGAGTGTTGGAGTGCCTGCCTGTCTAGTTTTCTTAATATCAGGAATTTGATGTGTAGCATTTACATTATCTTTGTACTTTTACTCCAATATAGAGTACTTTTACTCCAATATAGAGTACTTTTACTCCAATATAGAGTACTTTTACCCCAATATAGAGTACTTTTACCCCAATATAGAGTACTTTTACTCCAATATAGAGTACTTTTACTCCAATATAGAGTACTTTTACTCCAATATAGATTACTTTTACTCCAATATAGATTACTTTTACTCCAATATAGAGTATTTTTACTCCAATATAGAGTACTTTTACTCCAATATAGATTACTTTTACTCCAATATAGAGTATTTTTACTCCAATATAGAGTACTTTTACTCCAATATAGAGTACTTTTACTCCAATATAGAGTATTTTTACTCCAATATAGAGTACTTTTACTCCAATATAGAGTATTTTTACTCCAATATAGAGTACTTTTTCCACCGCTGTACTTAAGTACATTTAAAACCAGATACTTTTTAAAACTTTTACTCAAGTAGTATTTTACTGGGTGACTTTCACTTTTACTTGAGTCATTTTCTTTTATTAAGGTATCTTTACTTTTACTCGAGTATGACAGCTGGGTAATTTTTCCACCACAGGGTACATGTGTGAACGACGGTCACAACTAAGGCCTTTTATCAATTAGATCTGCTCACCTCCTGCTGGATACACATCGAGTATCCTCCATGAAAGGTGGAGACCGAGAAGGGGAGGACAATTTTACCGTTTGCCTACGAATTTACACACTCCTCGACCACTCAAACACTTATCGGTTTCAGGGTCACAGAGGAGAGAGGACGGAGGACAGTCTTTTGCCCAAACTAGATAACCCCTAAATAATTTTTCTCAAAGTTGCCATAATGTCACGTGCAACCTAAACATTACAAAACTTTAATTAGATCGTATAATCCTCATGTAATTCGACACTCTCTTCTCGACCTCCGTATAAAAAAGGGGCTCAACTCGCACGGGCAGACAAATCTTCTCGCTTCGCCACTTCCTCTCTGGGAAAATGTCCATATTCTTGCAAGTTACATTTTTTTCTAAAATAACCACTGTGACACTTCAAAATGCTCAGCTGTTTAGCTAAATATATATATACAGTGCCTTGCAAAAGTATTTGGCCCCCTTGAACTTTGCGACCTTTTGCCACATTTCAGACTTCAAACATAAAGATATAAAACTGTATTTTTTTGTGAAGAATCAACAACAAGTGGGACACAATCATGAAGTGGAACGAGCATTCATTATATAATGTTAGTATAATATGAATTATAATGTTAGTATAATATGAATTATAATGTTAGTATAATATTCATTATATAATGTTAGTATAATATTCATTATAATGTTAGTATAATATTCATTATAATGTTAGTATAATATTCATTATATAATGTTAGTATAATGTTAATTATAATGTTAGTATAATATTGCTGTTGCTCTGAGATAAAGACACACAAAGGAACATATTGAGCTAAGTGCAGAGCCAAAGCATAGGGCTGTAAAATAGAGGAATGTATAGTATTTTTAGTATAGCTGGACACGCTAGAAACAGACTACATGAAGGGAAGGTGACACAGGTGCTCGGATAGCTGGACATACCAAGGCCAGAGGGATATACATTTACATTTAAGTCATTTAGCAGACGCTCTTATCCAAAGGAGAGCTTGTCATACTCTTGTATTAAAAGTCTATAATTGAATTCAAAGTTCTTCATTGTGTCATATTTGAACCGATTTTCTACTACACACGTAAAACACAGGCATGCAGTACATACATTATTTTTAGAACATGGAAAGAGTTCTGCCATCGTTGTAACCAAAAGCAGATACTAAGGGGGAGTGACTTTATTTACATATGTGACGTACACAAATACTATGTATGTATAAAAGCAAAGCCAGTGCAAAGAAGCGGCGGCTATTCCGCGGACCAGCACGGCTTTTAATTACTTGTATTAAAGTCTACATTGAATTCAAAATTTCTTCTGAGAATATTATATTTCTATAGACAGTATTATATTTCTATAGACAGTATTATATTTCTATAGACAGTATTATATTTCTATAGACAGTATTATATTTCTATAGACAGTATTATATTTCTATAGACAGTATTATATTTCTATAGACAGTATTATATTATTATATTTCTATTATATTTCTAGTATTATATTTCTATAGACAGTATTATATATTATTATATTTCTATAGACAGTATTATATTTCTATAGACAGTATTATATTATTATATTTCTATAGACAGTATTATATTTCTATAGACAGTATTATATTTCTATAGACAGTATTATATTTCTATAGACAGTATTATATTTCTATAGACAGTATTATATTATTATATTTCTATAGACAGTATTATATTTCTATAGACAGTATTATATTTCTATAGACAGTATTATATTTCTATAGACAGTATTATATTATTATATTTCTATAGACATTATTATATTTCTATAGACAGTATTATATTTCTATAGACAGTATTATATTTCTATAGACAGTATTATATTATTATATTTCTATAGACAGTATTATATTTCTATAGACATTATTATATTTCTATAGACAGTATTATATTTCTATAGACAGTATTATATTTCTATAGACAGTATTATATTTCTGAAACAATTATCTACGACACACACACGCGCCAGTCTACCGTCATAACAAGATGGCAGCCTCCTTGAGCCGGTTGCACCACATTTCACTTCACGTTACAAACGTGGATAAAATAGCGCATGAACTTGTTTCTAAATTTAAGTTTAATTTATTTGTTGCGAGGTTGACGGAGAAGTCAAAACAGTTGGCTTTCAGGAAAGGAGCGGCAGTTTTCGTCGTCAATGAAAGACCATTGAATGGAGTAACACTATCGAGCAAGAGCAACATTCAAACCGGGATAAAGAACGACAAGGATCCGCAATGTCTCTACGATGTCAACCCGCACTATTCCGTCGACACCGCGTCTAACGTCTGTTTCGAAGTAGAAAACGTGGAAAGATCATTCAAGTCCCTTCGCAACATTGGCTGCGATTTCTTGGTGCCTCCGACAGAGGTGTGTGACGAGAAAGGGATTGTCACCTATTCAGTCGTCAAATCAATCGTGGGAAATGTGAACCACACGCTCATTGACACGAGTAAATACAAGGGGAGTTTCTTACCCGGGTTTCAGGAGGTTGAAAACGTGACGGAAAACGGCACACCGGTGTCTGAGAGGACAGAGTCTTCTTGTCCAGTCACTCATTTTGATCACATCACCTATGCTTGTCCGAGACGGTGCACACCGCAAGTGATGAGCTGGTATGAGAGGCACTTTGGCTTCCACAGGTTCTTCATTGACAGGTTAAGTGGCTTTTATTTTAATTTTTATTATGATTCAGCAATTTGAAAATAATGAATTGTTAGATGATGATTGATCATGCATCTCAATTACAAACGGATGCAGTGAATGTAATATGAATGAAAGTTACTGTAAGTTATTGTGAGTATAGAACATTTTGTTGTTGTTTTGGTTGGGCACCAGACCTGTTAGTGCTGTCACGCCACTCTGTGTCATAAGCCAAACATGTGGAATGATAGCACAAACTGGGTTTGGTACCCAGGCTACGCTATAAGGATAAACCCTATAATTAGGCATTTTTAATACTAATTAAATAGCATGTCTATGGGATTAACAATGAAGACAAAATAAATGCTCTTTCTGTAAGTGTTTTGTTTTTCTCCATCTTTTTACAAATGTCCCACCTGGGACAATAAATAAATGGATTCTGTCTGTTTCCCTTAGTAATGAGGATGTGGATGAGGGCTATGTTCTGAACACGGAGGGCATTGGACTGCGTCTCACAGCCATGGAGTACTGGAAATGCAGCCAAACCGGAATCAAGCTTCCCTTCACAGATGACAAACAACCGGACTGCAAGTTTGTCATTGCGGAGTCGCTGCCTGACCAAGGTCATCACTTTCAGAGAGTCGTACCGCTCATTTCTTAAAATGTTTGTTTTTTCCGTGCTTCCTCAAATCCTCTCTTCTCCTCTTTCTCACCTGTTTTGGAAGAGAAGGTCAAAGGTCCCTCATCTTTTAATAGGATTTGAGGAGGTTAGGAGTAGAGGTTGACACGGGAATGAACATTCAGTCCTGTCAACAAAAATATTTCCCCCTGTACTGTCCTGATCCGGCAACAGTTCTATAACCCCAGAACTGTCCTGTCCCTTCCTGATAAAAGTCCATCCCGTACGCAGAAATATGTAGGCTATTATGTTTAAAGACTATTACAAATAATGTAATATTGTGACTGTGATATGTGGTTGTATTGTCTAATTGTAGTTAAATGTTCTGACTGTAGGTGTAACAGTGTTGCTTCCGTCCCACTCATCGCCCTAAAATGTCATGGGGGTTTAGCTATGCTGCTTCAGGCTGCTTGGGCTTGATGGTAAAAGTTGTTGGGGGTTTAGCTATGCTGCTTCAGGCTGCTTGATGGTAAAGTTGTTGGGGGTTTAGCTATGCTGCTTCAGGCTGCTTGGGCTTGATGGTAAAGTTGTTGGGGGTTTAGCTATGCTGCTTCAGGCTGCTTGATGGTAAAGTTGTTGGGGGTTTAGCTATGCTGCTTCAGGCTGCTTGGGCTTGATGGTAAAGTTGTTGGGGGTTTAGCTATGCTGCTTCAGGCTGCTTGGGCTTGATGGTAAAGTTGTTGGGGGGTTTAGCTATGCTGCTTCAGGCTGCTTGGGCTTGATGGTAAAGTTGTTGGGGGGTTTAGCTATGCTGCTTCAGGCTGCTTGGGCTTGATGGTAAAGTTGTTGGGGGGTTTAGCTATGCTGCTTCAGGCTGCTTGATGGTAAAGTTGTTGGGGGTTTAGCTATGCTGCTTCAGGCTGCTTGATGGTAAAGTTGTTGGGGGTTTAGCTATGCTGCTTCAGGCTGCTTGATGGTAGAGTTGTTGGGGGTTTAGCTATGCTGCTTCAGGCTGCTTGGGCTTGATGGTAAAGTTGTTGGGGGGTTTAGCTATGCTGCTTCAGGCTGCTTGGGCTTGATGGTAAGGTTGTTGGGGGTTTAGCTATGCTGCTTGGGCTTGATGGTCAGGTTGTTGGGGGTTTAGCTATGCTGCTTCAGGCTGCTTGATGGTAGTCTAGCCAGGGTACTGTAGGAGGGAGGGGCTGTTAGATGAAGACATGCTAGTCTAGCCAGGGTACTGTAGGAGGGAGGGGCTGTTAGATGAAGACATGCTAGTCTAGCCAGGGTACTGTAGTAGGGAGGGGCTGTTAGATGAAGACATGCTAGTCTAGCCAGGGTACTGTAGGAGGGTGGGGCTGTTAGATGAAGACATGCTAGCCAGGGTACTGTAGGAGGGAGGGGCTGTTAGATGAAGACATGCTAGTCTAGCCAGGGTACTGTAGGAGGGAGGGGCTGTTAGATGAAGACATGCTAGTCTAGCCAGGGTACTGTAGGAGGGAGGGGCTGTTAGATGAAGACATGCTAGCCAGGGTACTGTAGGAGGGAGGGGCTGTTAGATGAAGACATGCTAGCCTAGCCAGGGTACTGTAGGAGGGAGGGGCTGTTAGATGAAGACATGCTAGCCAGGGTACTGTAGGAGGGAGGGGCTGTTAGATGAAGACATGCTAGCCAGGGTACTGTAGGAGGGAGGGGCTGTTAGATGAAGACATGCTAGTCTAGCCAGGGTACTGTAGGAGGGAGGGGCTGTTAGATGAAGACATGCTAGTCTAGCCAGGGTACTGTAGGAGGGAGGGGCTGTTCGATGAAGACATCCTGCGGGTGTCCTGTTTCCGGTGTCAACCTCTAGTTAGGAGAGACGATGTGAGGAATAGATGGATTGAGAGAAAGAGCCAATGCATTTACCCATGACCAATTTTCATTATAATGAATTACCACCTGCCGAGACCTGAATGGTGTCCATCTCTGTCTGGATGGTGTCTGAATGGTGTCTGAATGGTGTCTATCTCGGTCTGGATGGTGTCTGAATGGTGTCTGTTTCAGGCAGTAACCAGGTGGACACCTTTCTGGAGCAGCACGGAGGCCCAGGGATCCAGCACATTGGATTGTACACACAGGACATCGTGTCCACAGCACAGACCATGGGCCGGGCAGGAGTCCACTTCTTCTCTCCTCCTCCTGCCTACTACACCAAGGTTTGTCTCACTCCGTCACCATGGCACCCAATGGCTCATCCCCAAACGGAACCCCTAGAGGATTTGATTGGTATAAGCAATATGGTGAAACTTCCACTTAGCCTATCAGAGAGCAGGGTGGAGCTACTACCATATTGATTGCACCTAATAATTATACATTTAACTTTTTATAGCACTTTTCATAATCTACAATCTCCTTCGCATGTCCGTCCGTCGGTCTCTCGCGCGTGTCCGTCCGTCGGTCTCTCGCGCGTGTCCGTCCGTCGGTCTCTCGCGCGTGTCCGTCCGTCGGTCTCTGGCGCGTGTCCGTCCGTCCGTCGGTCTCTCGCGTGTCCGTCCGGTCCGCGGTCCGTCCGTCCGTCGCGTGTCCGTGTCCGTCCGTCGGTCTCGCGCGTGTCCGTCCGTCCGTCGGTCTCTCGCGTGTCCGTCCGTCCGTCCGTCCGTCCGTCGGTCTCTCGCGCGTGTCCGTCCGTCCGTCGGTCTCGCGCGTGTCCGTCCGTCCGTCGGTCTCTCGCGCGTGTCCGTCCGTCCGTCGGGTCTCGCGCGTGTCCGTCCGTCCGTCGGTCTCTCGCGCGTGTCCGTCCGTCCGTCGGTCTCGCGCGTGTCCGTCCGTCCGTCGGTCTCTCGCGCGTGTCCGTCCGTCCGTCGGTCTCTCGCGCGTGTCCGTCCGTCCGTCGGTCTCGCGCGCGTGTCCGTCCGTCCGTCGGTCTCTCGCGCGTGTCCGTCCGTCCGTCGGTCTCGCGCGTGTCCGTGTCCGTCCGTCCGTCGGTCTCTCGCGCGTGTCCGTCCGTCCGTCGGTCTCTCGCGCGTGTCCGTCCGTCCGTCTCGGTCGCGCGTGTCCGTCCGTCGGTCTCTCGCGCGTGTCCGTCCGTCGGTCTCTCGCGCGTGTCCGTCCGTCGGTCTCTCGCGCGTGTCCGTCCGTCCGTCCGTCCGTCGGTCTCTCGCGCGTGTCCGTCCGTCGGTCTCTCGCGCGTCCGTCCGTCCGTCGTCCGTCCGTCGGTCTCTCGTCGCGTCCGTCCGTCGGTCGGTCTCTCGTCCGTCGTCCGTCCGTCCGTCGGTCTCTCGCGCGTGTCCGTCCGTCCGTCGGTCTCTCGCGCGTGTCCGTCCGTCCGTCGGTCTCTCGCGTCCGTCCGTCCGTCCGTCCGTCGGTCGTCCGTCGTCCGTGTCCGTCCGTCCGTCGTCGGTCTCTCGCGCGTGTCCGTCCGTCCGTCCGTCGGTCTCTCGCGCGTGTCCGTCCGTCCGTCCGTCCGTCGGTCGTCGGTGTCCGTCCGTCCGTCCGTCGGTCCGTCAGCGTGTCCGTCCGTCCGGTCGGTCTCGCGCGTGTCCGTCCGTCCGTCCGTCGGTCTCTCGCGTGTCCGTGTCCGTCCGTCCGTCGGTCTCTCGCGCGTGTCCGTCCGTCCGTCGGTCTCTCGCGCGTGTCCGTCCGTCCGTCGGTCTCTCGCGCGTGTCCGTCCGTCCGTCGGTCTCTCGCGCGTGTCCGTCCGTCCGTCCGTCGGTCTCTCGCGCGTGTCCGTCCGTCCGTCCGTCGGTCTCGCGCGTGTCCGTCCGTCCGTCGGTCGGTCGGTCTCGCGCGTGTCCGTCCGTCCGTCGGTCGGTCTCTCGCGCGTGTCCGTCCGTCCGTCGGTCGGTCTCTCGCGCGTGTCCGTCCGTCGGTCGGTCTCTCGCGCGTGTCCGTCCGTCGGTCGGTCTCTCGCGCGTCCGTCCGTCCGTCGGTCTCTCGCGCGTGTCCGTCCGTCCGTCGGTCTCTCGCGCGTGTCCGTCCGTCGTCCGTCGGTCTCTCGCGCGTGTCCGT
This sequence comes from Oncorhynchus gorbuscha, assembly GCF_021184085.1. Taxonomy (NCBI): domain Eukaryota; kingdom Metazoa; phylum Chordata; class Actinopteri; order Salmoniformes; family Salmonidae; genus Oncorhynchus; species Oncorhynchus gorbuscha. Next base: position 8,830 of record NW_025747383.1, on the reverse strand, counting down.
CCGTCCGTCGTGTCCGTCGTCCGTCGTCCGTCCGTCGGTCCTCGTCGTCCGTCCGTCCGTCGGTCGGTCTCGCGCGTGTCCGTCCGTCCGTCCGTCGGTCTCGCGCGTGTCCGTCCGTCCGTCCGTCGGTCTCGCGTGTCCGTCCGTCCGTCCGTCGGTCTCTCGCGCGTGTCCGTCCGTCCGTCGGTCGTCTCGCGTCCGTCCGTCCGTCCGTCGGTCTCTCGCGTGTCCGTCCGTCCGTCGGTCTCTCGCGCGTGTCCGTCCGTCCGTCCGTCGGTCCTCGCGCGTGTCCGTCGTCGTCCGTCCGTCCGTCCGTCGTCGGTCCGCGCGTGTCCGTCCGTCCGTCCGTCCGTTCGCCGTCCGTCGTCCGTCCGTCGGTCTCGCGCGTGTCCGTCCGTCCGTCGGTCTCTCGCGCGTGTCCGTCCGTCCGTCGGTCTCTCTCGCGTGTCCGTCCGTCCGTCGGTCTCTCCGCCGTCCGTCCGTCCGTCCGTCCGGTCTCTCGGCGCGTGTCCGTCCGTCCGGTCGGTCTCTCGCGCGTGTCCGTCCGGTCCGTCGGTCTCTCGCGTGTCCGTCCGTCCGTCGGTCTCGTCGGCGTCCGTCCGTCCGTCGGTCTCTCGCGCGTGTCCGTCCGTCCGTCTCTCGCGCGTGTCCGTCCGTCGGTCTCTCGCGCGTGTCCGTCCGTCCGTCGTCTCGCGCGTGTCCGTCCGTCCGTCGGTCTCTCGCGCGCGTGTCCGTCCGTCCGTCGGTCTCGCGCGTGTCCGTCCGTCCGTCCGTCGGTCTCCGTCGTCCGTGTCCGTCCGTCCGTCCGTCGGTCTCTCGCGCGTGTCCGTCCGTCCGTCCGTCGGTCTCTGGCGCGTGTCCGTCCGTCCGTCGGTCTCTCGCGCGTCCGTCCGTCCGTCCGTCCGTCCGTCGGTCTCTCGCGCGTGTCCGTCCGTCCGTCCGTCGGTCTCTCGCGCGTGTCCGTCCGTCCGTCCGTCGGTCTCTCGCGCGTGTCCGTCCGTCCGTCGGGTCTCTCGCGCGTGTCCGTCCGTCCGTCTCCGCGTGTCCGTCCGTCGGTCTCTCGCGCGTGTCCGTCCGTCCGTCGGTCTCTCGCGCGTGTCCGTCCGTCGGTCGGTCGGTCTCGTCTCCGCGTGTCCGTCCGTCGGTCGGTCGGTCTCGCGCGTGTCCGTCCGTCCGTCGGTCGGTCGGTCTCTCGCGCGTGTCCGTCCGTCCGTCGGTCTCTCGCGCGTGTCCGTCCGTCGGTCTCTCGCGCGTGTCCGTCCGTCGGTCTCTCGCGCGTGTCCGTCCGTCCGTCGGTCTCTCGCGCGTGTCCGTCCGTCCGTCCGTCCGTCGGTCTCGCGCGCGTCCGTCCGTCCGTCCGTCTCTCGCGCGTGTCCGTCCGTCCGTCGGTCTCTCGCGCGTGTCCGTCCGTCCGTCCGTCGGTCTCTCGCGCGCGTGTCCGTCCGTCCGTCGGTCTCGCGCGTGTGTCCGTCCGCCCGTCTCTCACGCATGTCCGTCCGCCCGTCTCTCACGTCCATCCGTCTCTCACGCGTGTCCGTCCGTCTCTAACTTGTGAATGAAAAAGGTGTGTGAGATGCCCCAATGCATTGTGGTACATGGATCATTCAAAGGAACCCAAACAGTCCTCTGTAGCTCTACATGCATCTACAGGAAGTTGTTTTCTGTAAGTAGGAAGTTGTAGCGTCATTGAACACGACAGGAAGTTGTTTTCTGGAAGTAGGAAGTTGTAGCGTCATTGAACACGACAGGAAGTTGTTTTCTTGAAGTAGGAAGTTGTAGCGTGATTGAACACGACAGGAAGTTGTAGCGTGATTGAACACTGTTAGTGTTGTTGGTTGATTTCCTCTCCACTACGCTGAGGACGCGTCCCAGGTCTTACAGCTCCTTGGTGGGTATTTAGCATGTCAGATAATCACATCGTACGACAAAGCCGTCTGACGCCCGACTGCACAACGGATGACGTGGCACGCAACCATTGGTTAATGAAACGCCTACGCATCTTGTCAGGCAGGAAGTCTAACGTTACGTCTACTACCACTGTGCTCGTTGACCCCGTGTCTGTCCTGTGGCAGGAAGTCGAACATTACGTCTACTACCACTGTGTCTGTCCTGTGGCAGGAAGTCTAACTTTACGTATGCTACCACTGTGCCCTTTGACCCCTGTGTCTGTCCTGTGGCAGGAAGTCTAACGTTACATCTACTACCACTGTGCTCGTTGACCCCTGTGTCTTGTCCTGTGGCAGGTGGGTAAGCAGCAGGAGATAGAGGACGCAGGTTACGACCCCCAGATGCTGTCTCAGCACAGCATCCTCCTGGACACAGACCTGCGCCAGGTCCAGACTGACCCCTCCTGTCAGACTACGGACACGCAGAAGAAAAGGTACCAGATTCGTTAGCCTGTAGGTATCAAATGCTAGTGTTCCTAAAAGACTGTCGTGGGTTTTCAATATAGTACTTTATTTCAGCTCTGATGAGACCACAGTATGTCTACTGCTCTGCTTCATCACAACACAGAGTGTCGGGGTCAGAGTGTCGGGGTCAGAGTGTCGGGGTCAGAGTGTCGAGGTCAGAGTGTCGGGGTCAGAGTGTCGGGGTCAGAGTGTCGAGGTCAGAGTGTCGAGGTCAGAGTGTCGAGGTCAGAGTGTCGAGGTCAGAGTGTCGAGACCGGTCAGTCGGAGTATAAATGTTTTCTAATGATGATCAGAAACCACCTTCAAGGAAGTGAGACACCCAGTGTCCTTTTACTGACTGACTGAGGTCGAAGCTACCCAATATATCTAACCTATGTTTTCCTCTCTTCTCATTCCCTCGAAACAGATACCTGCTCCAGGCGTTCACCCAGCCCATCTTCTCATTCCCAGATACCTGCTCCAGGCGTTCACCCAGACCATCTTCTCATTCCCCGAAACAGATACCTGCTCCAGGCGTTCACCCAGCCCATCTTCTCATTCCCAGATACCTGCTCCAGGCGTTCACCCAGCCCATCTTCTCATTCCCAGATACCTGCTCAGGCGTTCACCCAGCCCATCTTCTCATTCCCAGATACCTGCTCCAGGCGTTCACCCAGCCCATCTTCTCATTCCCAGATACCTGCTCCAGGCGTTCACCCAGACCTTCTTCTCATTCCCTCGAAACAGATACCTGCTCCAGGCGTTCACCCAGCCCATCTTCTCATTCCCAGATACCTGCTCCAGGCGTTCAGGAAGCCCATCTTCTCATTCCCTCTAAACAGATACCTGCTCCAGGCGTTCACCCAGCCCATCTTCTCATTCCCTCTAAACAGATACCTGCTCCAGGCGTTCACCCATCTTCTCATTCCCTCTAAACAGATACCTGCTCCAGGCGTTCACCCATCTTCTCATTCCCAGATACCTGCTCCAGGCGTTCACCAAGCCCATCTTCTCATTCCCTCTAAACAGATACCTGCTCCAGGCGTTCACCAAGCCCATCTTCTCATTCCCAGATACCTGCTCCAGGCGTTCACCAAGCCCATCTTCTCATTCCCAGATACCTGTCTCAGGCGTTCAGCATCCATCTCTCATTCACAGATACCTGCTCCAGGCGTTCACCCAGCCCATCTTCTCATTCCCTCTAAACAGATACCTGCTCCAGGTGTTCACCCAGCCCATCTTCTCATTCCCAGATACCTGCTCCATAGGTTCACCCAGCCCATCTTCTCTAAACAGATACCTGCTCCAGGCGTTCACCAAGCCCATCTTCTCATTCCCAGATACCTGCTCCAGGCGTTCACCAAGCCCATCTTCTCATTCCCAGATACCTGCTCCAGGCATTCACCCAGGTGCCCATCTTCTCATTCCCTCTAGACAGATACCTGCTCCAGGCGTTCACCAAGCCCATCTTCTCATTCCCAGATACCTGCTCCAGGCGTTCACCAAGCCCATCTTCTCATTCCCAGATACCTGCTCAGGCGTTCACCAAGCCCATCTTCTCATTCCCAGATACCTGCTCCAGGCGTTCACCCAGCCCATCTTCTCATTCTCTAAACAGATACCTGCTCCAGGTGTTCACCCAGCCCATCTTCTCATTCCCAGATACCTGCTCCAGGCGTTCACCAAGCCCATCTTCTCATTCCCAGATACCTGCTCCAGGCGTTCACCAAGCCCATCTTCTCATTCCCAGATACCTGCTCCAGGCGTTCACCCAGCCCATCTTCTCATTCCCTCTAAACAGATACCTGCTCCAGGTGTTCACCCAGCCCATCTTCTCATTCCCAGATACCTGCTCCAGGCGTTCACCCAGCCCATCTTCTCATTCCCAGATACCTGCTCCAGGCGTTCACCAAGCCCATCTTCTCATTCCCAGATACCCGCTCCAGGCGTTCACCCAGCCCATCTTCTCATTCCCAGATACCTGCTCCAGGCGTTCACCAAGCCCATCTTCTCATTCCCTCTAAACAGATACCTGCTCCAGGCGTTCACCCAGCCCATCTTCTCATTCCCTCTAAACAGATACCTGCTCCAGGCGTTCACCAAGCCCATCTTCTCATTCCCAGATACCTGCTCCAGGCGTTCACCAAGCCCATCTTCTCATTCCCAGATACCTGCTCCAGGCGTTCACCCAGCCCATCTTCTCATTCCCTCTAAACAGATACCTGCTCCAGGTGTTCACCAAGCCCATCTTCTCATTCCCAGATACCTGCTCCAGGTGTTCACCAAGCCCATCTTCTCATTCCCAGATACCTGCTCCAGGCGTTCACCAAGCCCATCTTCTCATTCCCTCTAAACAGATACCTGCTCCAGGTGTTCACCAAGCCCATCTTCTCAGAGGACACCTTCTTCCTGGAGCTAATTGAGAGGAGAGGTGCGTCAGGGTTCGGAGAGGGGAACATCAAAGCTCTGTGGAGGTCTGTCCAGGCAAACATGGACACAGAGAGGGCAGACTGAGGAACAAGGAGAGAACACGACTCCCAGAACATAACCCCAGAACCGAAGCACTGCCACAGCGCCTAACATTTTACAGCGAACACTGCAGCGAACTCCTTCCTCCGCTACTCTTTCATCTGTGTGAGGCTAAAATACACAGAGTTTCCCGGGGAAGCTGTGGAGCGCCGAGGAAGCTGTGGAGCGCCGGGGAAGCTGTGGAGCGCCGGGGAAGCTGTGGAGCGCCGGGGAAGCTGTGGAGCGCCGAGGAAGCTGGGGAAGCTGTGGCCCGCCGGGGAAGCATTGAATGATTGTGTTTATGAGTCTGTTATTAAATGTGTATGTTTTAATGATTTTTCATTAAACCATGTATGGCTAATATTTTATGGCCTTTATAAATGAATTCATGTGGGCAGAATATTATACCTCAAGGCTACAGTTCCGGTCAGAAGTTGAGTTTTCTTTAGTTTTACTATTTTCTACGTTGTAGAATAATAGTGAAGACATCAGAACTATATAAAATAACACATATGGAATCATGTAGTAAACAAATAAAAGTGTTAAACACATGTAAATATATTTTAGATTCTTCAAAATAGCCTCCATTTGCTTTTACAGTTTTCCACACTCTTGGCGTTCACTCAACCAGATTCATGAGGATCTCTCGTTCAATCGTCTTGAAGGAGGTCTTTGGTGGTGGAAAACCAGCTAGTTGCTGCTCCCATTCTCATTTCACCTCTTCGCTGCTGTCGTTGCAATGCCTCAGTGAACTTCCAACCGGTGGATTATAGGTCTGTTACGGTGACCAAATTACTTCCACACCGGCGGTCAAATTCAACGTGACCGTTTAGCTGATGGTCATTAGTAGCCTACCAAACTTGCTAACTGTGGTACTCAGCATTCTGTCTCTAATCTCTCTGACATCAATGCAAATGTTGTGGAAAATCTAATCAAACATTAAAGTTTGTGTTGCGCAACATTTTTATAGGCTATGCAATTGCGTGAGAACAGAGTGATGGCCTCTACTAAAAAGAGGAGGATCCCATCAGCTTTCTATAGGCTCGGCCTACTATATTTATTCAACTTTCCTAATATTAAGCACATTGCTTCTCTTTATAACAGGAGCATTGCCTGCCTGGCTGGCATGAAAATGAACCACAGGGAAAAGCGTCATCCATTTGCTATTTAAGTGCAGAGATGACATGTATTTTAATTTCTAATTTCACATGATCATGGCTCACATCAACACCATCATGCCGGAAACCCGAGACCCACTCCAATTCGCATACCGCCCCAACAGATCCACACGGATGACTCAATCGCACTCCACACTGCCCTTGCTTCAGGTCCCGAGCTACATTTAGATTTGGGTCATTTCAGGCTAAAATGGAATCCAAAAGGGTAAGCACACCTAATACCTGTTGTATTTGGCGCATGTGACAAATAACATTTGATTTGAGAGTGCAGACACAACAGGGACATGTCACAAGGCAAATTAGTCTATATTAACTATATCTGCAAAGTCTTTTAACTTAAAGAATGATAGTATCAGTTTTTATCTAGTTACCCAGAGTCCGATGAACTCATGGATTCCATTTGTATGTCTTTACATGAAGGATGCTACAGGTAGTTTCGCTCTCCAATGTTCACAAGCCTTACAACAATGACAGGAAGTCTACCGGTACAGAGAAGGCAGAGACACAACAAGGACAGGAAGTCTACCGGTACAGAGAAGGCAGAGACACAACAAGGACAGGAAGTCTACCGGTACAGAGACACAACAAGGACAGGAAGTCTACCGGTACAGAGACACAACAAGGACAGGAAGTCTACCGGTACAGAGACACAACAAGGACAGGAAGTCTACCGGTACAGAGAAGAGACACAACAAGGACAGGAAGTCTACCGGTACAGAGAAGGCAGAGACACAACAAGGACAGGAAGTCTACCGGTACAGAGAAGGCAGAGACACAACAAGGACAGGAAGTCTACCAGGTACAGAGAAGGCAGAGACACAACAAGGACAGGAAATCTACCGGTACAGAGACACAACAAGGACAGGAAGTCTACCGGTACAGAGACACACACAACAAGGACAGGAAGTCTACCGGTACAAGGAGAAGGCAGAGACACAACAAGGACAGGAAGTCTACCGGTACAGAGACACAACAAGGACAGGGACAGAGACACAACAAGGACAGGAAGTCTACCGGTTCAGAGACACAACAAGGACAGGAAGTCTACCGGTACAGAGAAGGCAGGGACACAACAAGGACAGGAAGTCTAACGGTACAGAGACACAACAAGGACAGGAAGTCTACCGGTACAGAGAAGGCAGGGACACAACAAGGACAGGAAGTCTACAAGGACGGTACAGAGAAGGCAGGGACACAACAAGGACAGGAAGTTTACAAGGACAGGAAGGATCTGGACACAGTTCCTGGATTGGGATGCTCTGGATCAAGGACGTGTATGATAGCATCTTCCAGTATCCAGCAACTTTGGACAGCCGTTAAAGAGGACTGGGACAACATTCTGTACATTCTGGGACACAACAAGGACGTTTACAAGGACTGGACAACACACTGACTATTACTATCAAGCATAGAGACTACACTTCTGGACAACACACTGAATATTACTGTCAAGCATAGACACTACACTTCTGGACAACACACTGACTATTACTGTCAAGCATAGAGACTACACTTCTGTACAACACACTGAATATTACTGTCAAGCATAGACACTACACTTCTGGACAACACACTGAATATTACTGTCAAGCATAGACACTACACTTCTGGACAACACACTGAATATTACTGTCAAGCATAGACACTACACTTCTGTACAACACACTGAATATTACTGTCAAGCATAGACACTACACTTCTGGACAACACATTGAATATTACTGTCAAGCATAGACACTACACTTCTGGACAACACACTGAATATTACTGTCAAGCATAGACACTACACTTCTGTACAACACACTGACTATTACTGTCAAGCATAGACACTACACTTCTGGACAACACACTGAATATTACTGTCAAGCATAGACACTACACTTCTGGACAACACATGAATATTACTGTCAAGCATAGACACTACACTTCTGTACAACACACTGAATATTACTGTCAAGCATAGACACTACACTTCTGTACCACACACTGACTATTACTGTCAAGCATAGACACTACACTTCTGGACAACACATGGAATATTACTGTCAAGCATAGACACTACACTTCTGTACAACACACTGAATATTACTGTCAAGCATAGACACTACACTTCTGGACAACACACTGACTATTACTGTCAAGCATAGACACTACACTTCTGGACAACACACTGACTATTACTATCAAGCATAGACACTACACTTCTGGACAACACACTGAATATTACTGTCAAGCATAGACACTACACTTCTGGACAACACACTGAATATTACTGTCAAGCATAGACACTACACTTCTGGACAACACACTGACTATTACTGTCAAGCATAGACACTACACTTCTGTACAACACACTGAATATTACTGTCAAGCATAGACACTACACTGGACAACACACTGACTATTACTGTCAAGCATAGACACTACACTTCTGGACAACACACTGACTATTACTGTCAAGCATAGACACTACACTTCTGGACAACACACTGAATATTACTGTCAAGCATAGACACTACACTTCTGTACAACATACTGACTATTACTGTCAAGCATAGACACTACACTTCTGGACAACATACTGAATATTACTGTCAAGCATAGACACTACACTTCTGGACAACACATGAATATTACTGTCAAGCATAGACACTACACTTCTGTACAACACACTGAATATTACTGGCAAGCATAGACACTACACTTCTGTACCACACACTGACTATTACTGTCAAGCATAGACACTACACTTCT
>NW_025747382.1:17500-58750 GCF_021184085.1 Oncorhynchus gorbuscha | reverse complement strand
TCTACCCAGTAGACAGGTTCAATATGATCTGAGTATCAAACCCCACGGTCCTCTACCCAGTAGACAGGTTCAATATGATCCGAGTATCAAACCCCACGGTCCTCTACCCAGTAGACAGGTTCAATATGATCTGAGTATCAAACCCCACGGTCCTCTACCCAGTAGACAGGTTCAATATGATCTGAGTATCAAACCCCACGGTCCTCTACCCAGTAGACAGGTTCAATATGATCTGAGTATCAAACCCCACGGTCCTCTACCCAGTAGACAGGTTCAATATGATCTGATCAAACCCCACGGTCCTCTACCCAGTAGACAGGTTCAAATGATCCAAACCCCACGGTCCTCTACCCAGTAGACAGGTTCAATATGATCTGAGTATCAAACCCCACGGTCCTCTACCCAGTAGACAGGTTCAATATGATCTGAGTATCAAACCCCACGGTCCTCTACCCAGTAGACAGGTTCAATATGATCTGAGTATCAAACCCCACGGTCCTCTACCCAGTAGACAGGTTCAATATGATCTGAGTATCAAACCCCACGGTCCTCTACCCAGTAGACAGGTTCAATATGATCTGAGTATCAAACCCCACGGTCCTCTACCCAGTAGACAGGTTCAATATGATCTGAGTATCAAACCCCACGGTCCTCTACCCAGTAGACAGGTTCAATATGATCTGAGTATCAAACCCCACGGTCCTCTACCCAGTAGACAGGTTCAATATGATCTGAAAACCCCACGGTCCTCTACCCAGTAGACAGGTTCAATATGATCTGAGTATCAAACCCCACGGTCCTCTACCCAGTAGACAGGTTCAATATGATCTGAGTATCAAACCCCACGGTCCTCTACCCAGTAGACAGGTTCAATATGATCTGAGTATCAAACCCCACGGTCCTCTACCCAGTAGACAGGTTCAATATGATCTGAGTATCAAACCCCTACCCAGTAGACAGGTTCAATATGATCTGAGTCCCCCACGGTCCTCTACCCAGTAGACAGGTTCAATATGATCTGAGTATCAAACCCCACGGTCCTCTACCCAGTAGACAGGTTCAATATGATCTGAGTATCAAACCCCACGGTCCTCTACCCAGTAGACAGGTTCAATATGATCTGAGTATCAAACCCCACGGTCCTCTACCCAGTAGACAGGTTCAATATGATCTGAGTATCAAACCCCACGGTCCTCTACCCAGTAGACAGGTTCAATATGATCTGAGTATCAAACCCCACGGTCCTCTACCCAGTAGACAGGTTCAATATGATCTGAGTATCAAACCCCACGGTCCTCTACCCAGTAGACAGGTTCAATATGATCTGAGTATCAAACCCCACGGTCCTCTACCCAGTAGACAGGTTCAATATGATCTGAGTATCAAACCCCACGGTCCTCTACCCAGTAGACAGGTTCAATATGATCTGAGTATCAAACCCCACGGTCCTCTACCCAGTAGACAGGTTCAATATGATCTGAGTATCAAACCCCACGGTCCTCTACCCAGTAGACAGGTTCAATCTGAGTGATCTGAGACAGGTTCAATCTGAAAAACCCCACGGTCCTCTACCCAGTAGACAGGTTCAATATGATCTGAGTATCAAACCCCACGGTCCTCTACCCAGTAGACAGGTTCAATATGATCTGAGTATCAAACCCCACGGTCCTCTACCCAGTAGACAGGTTCAATATGATCTGAGTATCAAACCCAGTCCTCTACCCAGTAGACAGGTTCAATATGATCTGAGTATCAAACCCCACGGTCCTCTACCCAGTAGACAGGTTCAATATGATCTGAGTATCAAACCCCACGGTCCTCTACCCAGTAAAGACAGGTTCAATATGATCTGAGTATCAAACCCCACGGTCCTCTACCCAGTAAAGACAGGTTCAATATGATCTGAGTATCAAACCCCACGGTCCTCTACCCAGTAAAGACAGGTTCAATATGATCTGAGTATCAAACCCCACGGTCCTCTACCCAGTAGACAGGTTCAATATGATCTGAGTATCAAACCCCACGGTCCTCTACCCAGTAGACAGGTTCAATATGATCTGAGTATCAAACCCCACGGTCCTCTACCCAGTAGACAGGTTCAATATGATCTGAGTATCAAACCCCACGGTCCTCTACCCAGTAGACAGGTTCAATATGATCTGAGTATCAAACCCCACGGTCCTCTACCCAGTAGACAGGTTCAATATGATCTGAGTATCAAACCCCACGGTCCTCTACCCAGTAGACAGGTTCAATATGATCTGAGTATCAAACCCCACAGGTTCCTGAGTATCAAACCCCCCAGTAGACAGGTTCAATATGATCTGAGTATCAAACCCCACGGTCCTCTACCCAGTAGACAGGTTCAATATGATCTGAGTATCAAACCCCACGGTCCTCTACCCAGTAGACAGGTTCAATATGATCTGAGTATCAAACCCCACGGTCCTCTACCCAGTAGACAGGTTCAATATGATCTGAGTATCAAACCCCACGGTCCTCTACCCAGTAGACAGGTTCAATATGATCTGAGTATCAAACCCCACGGTCCTCTACCCAGTAGACAGGTTCAATATGATCTGAGTATCAAACCCCACGGTCCTCTACCCAGTAGACAGGTTCAATATGATCTGAGTATCAAACCCCACGGTCCTCTACCCAGTAGACAGGTTCAATATGATCTGAGTATCAAACCCCACGGTCCTCTACCCAGTAGACAGGTTCAATATGATCTGAGTATCAAACCCCACGGTCCTCTACCCAGTAGACAGGTTCAATATGATCTGAGTATCAAACCCCACGGTCCTCTACCCAGTAGACAGGTTCAATATGATCTGAGTATCAAACCCCACGGTCCTCTACCCAGTAGACAGGTTCAATATGATCTGAGTATCAAACCCCACGGTCCTCTACCCAGTAGACAGGTTCAATATGATCTGAGTATCAAACCCCACGGTCCTCTATCCAGTAGACAGGTTCAATATGATCTGAGTATCAAACCCCACGGTCCTCTACCCAGTAGACAGGTTCAATATGATCTGAGTATCAAACCCCACGGTCCTCTACCCAGTAGACAGGTTCAATATGATCCGAGTATCAAACCTGAGTATCTGGTCTAAAGTAGTGGTATGTGGTCCTTCTGTAGCTCAGTTGGTAGAGCATGGCGCTTGTAACGCCAGGGTAGTGGGTTCGATCCCCGGGACCACCCATACGTAGAATGTATGCACACATGACTGCAAGTCGCTTTGGATAAAAGCGTCTGCTAAATGGCATATATTATTATATATTATAGTGCACTATATAGGGAATATAACTCTGGTCTAAAGTAGTGCACTATATAGGGAATAGAACTCTGGTCTAAAGTAGTGTACTATATAGGGAATATAACTCTGGTCTAAAGTAGTGCACTATATAGGGAATAGGACTCTGGTCTAAAGTAGTGTACTATATAGGGAATAGAACTCTGGTCTAAAGTAGTGCACTATATAGGGAATAGAACTCTGGTCTAAAGTAGTGCACTATATAGGGAATAGGACTCTGGTCTAAAGTAGTGTACTATATAGGGTATATAACTCTGGTCTAAAGTAGTGCACTATATAGGGAATAGAACTCTGGTCTAAAGTAGTGCACTATATAGGGAATAGGACTCTGGTCTAAAGTAGTGCACTATATAGGGAATAGAACTCTGGTCTAAAGTAGTGCACTATATAGGGAATAGGACTCTGGTCTAAAGTAGTGCACTATATAGGGAATAGAACTCTGGTCTAAAGTAGTGTACTATATAGGGAATATGACTCTGGTCTAAAGTAGTGCACTATATAGGGAATAGAACTCTGGTCTAAAGTAGTGCACTATATAGGGAATAGGACTCTGGTCTAAAGTAGTGCACTATATAGGGAATAGAACTCTGGTCTAAAGTAGTGCACTATATAGGGAATAGGATTCTGGTCTAAAGTAGTGCACTATATAGGGAATAAGATTCTGGTCTAAAGTAGTGCACTATATAGGGAATAGGATTCTGGTCTAAAGTAGTGCACTATATAGGGAATAGGACTCTGGTCTAAAGTAGTGCACTATATAGGGAATAGGATTCTGGTCTAAAGTAGTGCACTATATAGGGAATAGGGAACCATTTGGGATGCAACCAGCTGAGAGACGTTACTAAATGGAGGGCAGTACAGTACAGCGTCCCAAAGCTCACCTGGTCCTCCTGCACCTGTCTCACACTCCTGCACCTGTCTCACACTCCTGCCTCACACTCCTGCCTCTGTCATGTTTGTCATTTATTGTCATGTCTTGTCCCTGTGCTCCCCATGCTATTCGTTTCCCTCTGCTGGTCTTGTTTGGTTCTATCCCTCTCTCTCCCCTTCCCCCTTTCACTCTCTCGCTCTCTCTTCTCTCTGTCGTTCCGTTCCTGCTCCCAGCTGTTCCTATTCCCCTAATCATCATTTAGTCTTCCCACACCTGTTCCCGATCCTTTCCCCTGATTAGACTCCCTATTTATTCCTTTGTGATCCGTTCCTGTTCCATCGGTTCCTTGTTTTGTATTCCATGCTGTAATTGCGTTTCGCCCTGTCCTGTCGTGTTTTTTGCCGTGATTGTGTATCACCCTGTCCTGTCGTGTTTTGTGCCTTCTTCAGACGCTGCGTGTGAGCAGGTGTCTCAGTTGACTACGGCCTGCGCCTACCCGAAGCGACCTGCAGTCTGTGGCCGCTTCTCCAGTTGTTTTCCCCTCTACTATCTAGAGGATTTCAGTTATTCGGTTTTGAGCATTAATAAACTCTGTTTCTGTTAAGTCGCGTTTGGGTCCTCCTTCACCTGCATAACAGAAGGAACCGATCAAAGAATGGACCCAGCGACTTCTGACGCTCGTTACACTGCCGTCGAGATCCAAGGAGCCATGCTCGGCAGACACGAGCAGGAATTGTCCGCTGCTCGCCAGGCCGTGGAAAACCTGGCTGCTCAGGTTTCCGACCTCTCTGGACAGTTCCAGAGTCTACGTCTCGTGCCACCTGTTACTTCCTGGCCTGCCGAGCCTCCAGAACCTAGGGTTAATAACCCACCTTGCTACTCCGGGCAGCCCACTGAGTGCCGCTCCTTTCTCACGCAGTGTGAGATTGTGTTCTCTCTCCAACCCAACACATACTCTAGAGAGAGAGCTCGGGTTGCTTACGTCATCTCACTCCTCACTGGCCGGGCTCGAGAATGGGGCACAGCTATCTGGGAGGCAAGGGCTGTTTGCTCTAATGATTTCCAGAACTTTAAAGAGGAGATGATTCGGGTTTTTGACCGTTCAGTTTTTGGTGGGGAGGCTTCTAGGGCCCTGGCTTCCTTATGCCAAGGTGAACGGTCCATAACGGATTATTCCATTGAGTTTCGCACTCTTGCTGCCTCTAGTGAGTGGAACGAGCCGGCGCTGCTCGCTCGTTTTCTGGAGGGACTCCACGCTGTGGTTAAGGATGAGATTCTCTCCCGGGAGGTTCCTTCAGATGTGGACTCTTTGATTGCTCTCGCCATCCGCATAGAACGACGGGTAGATCTTCGTCACCGGGCTCGTGGAAGAGAGCTCGCATCAACGGTGTTTCCCTGCTCCGCATCGCAGCCATCTCCCCCTCTGGCTTTGAGACTGAGCCCATGCAGCTGGGAGGGATTCGCATCTCGAATAAGGAGAGGGAACGGAGGATCACCAACCGCCTGTGCCTCTATTGTGGAGTTGCTGGACATTTCGTTAATTCATGTCCAGTAAAAGCCAGAGCTCATCTGTAAGCGGAGGGCTACAGGTGAGCGCAACTACTCAAGTCTCTCCATCAAAGTCCTGTACTACTTTGTCGGTCCACCTACGCTGGACCGGTTCGGGCGCTACATGTAGTGCCTTGATAGACTCTGGGGCTGAGGGTTGTTTCATGGACGAAGCATGGGTTCGGAAACATGACATTCCTTTCAGAGAGTTAGATAAGCCTACGCCCATGTTCGCCTTAGATGGTAGTCATCTTCCCAGTATCAGATTTGAGACACTACCTTTAACCCTCACAGTATCTGGTAACCACAGTGAGACTATTTCTTTTTTGATTTTCCGTTCACCGTTTACACCTGTTGTTTTGGGTCATCCCTGGCTAGTATGTCATAATCCTTCTATTAATTGGTCTAGTAATTCTATCCTATCCTGGAACGTTTCTTGTCATGTGAAGTGTTTAATGTCTGCCATCCCTCCCGTTTCTTCTGTCCCTACTTCTCAGGAGGAACCTGGCGATTTGACAGGAGTGCCGGAGGAATATCATGATCTGCGCACGGTCTTCAGTCGGTCCCGAGCCAACTCCCTTCCTCCTCACCGGTCGTATGATTGTAGTATTGATCTCCTTCCGGGGACCACTCCTCCTCGAGGTAGACTATACTCTCTGTCGGCTCCCGAACGTAAGGCTCTCGAGGATTATTTGTCTGTGTCTCTTGACGCCGGTACCATAGTGCCTTCTTCCTCTCCGGCCGGGGCGGGGTTCTTTTTGTTAAGAAGAAGGACGGTACTCTGCGCCCCTGCGTGGATTATCGAGGGCTGAATGACATAACGGTTAAGAATCGTTATCCGCTTCCCCTTATGTCATCAGCCTTCGAGATTCTGCAGGGAGCCAGGTGCTTTACTAAGTTGGACCTTCGTAACGCTTACCATCTCGTGCGCATCAGAGAGGGGGACGAGTGGAAAACGGCGTTTAATACTCCGTTAGGGCATTTTGAGTACCGGGTTCTGCCGTTCGGTCTCGCCAATGCGCCAGCTGTTTTTCAGGCATTAGTTAATGATGTTCTGAGAGACATGCTGAACATTTTCGTTTTTGTCTATCTTGACGATATCCTGATTTTTTCTCCGTCACTCGAGATTCATGTTCAGCACGTTCGACGTGTTCTACAGCGCCTTTTAGAGAATTGTCTCTATGTAAAGGCTGAGAAGTGCTCTTTTCATGTCTCCTCCGTTACTTTTCTCGGTTCCGTTATTTCCGCTGAAGGCATTCAGATGGATTCCGCTAAGGTCCAAGCTGTCAGTGATTGGCCCGTTCCAAGGTCACGTGTCGAGTTGCAGCGCTTTTTAGGTTTCGCTAATTTCTATCGGCGTTTCATTCGTAATTTCGGTCAAGTTGCTGCCCCTCTCACAGCTCTTACTTCTGTCAAGACGTGTTTTAAGTGGTCCGGTTCCGCCCAGGGAGCTTTTGATCTTCTAAAAGAACGTTTTACGTCCGCTCCTATCCTCGTTACTCCTGACGTCACTAGACAATTCATTGTCGAGGTTGACGCTTCAGAGGTAGGCGTGGGAGCCATTCTATCCCAGCGCTTCCAGTCTGACGATAAGGTTCATCCTTGCGCTTATTTTTCTCATCGCCTGTCGCCATCTGAGCGCAACTATGATGTGGGTAACCGTGAACTGCTCGCCATCCGCTTAGCCCTAGGCGAATGGCGACAGTGGTTGGAGGGGGCGACCGTTCCTTTTTGTCGTTTGGACAGACCATAAGAACCTTGAGTACATCCGTTCTGCCAAACGACTTAATGCCCGTCAAGCTCGTTGGGCGTTGTTTTTCGCTCGTTTCGAGTTTGTGATTTCTTACCGTCCGGGTAGCAAGAACACCAAGCCTGATGCCTTATCCCGTCTGTTTAGTTCTTCTGTGGCTTCTACTGATCCCGAGGGGATTCTTCCTTATGGGCGTGTTGTCGGGTTAACAGTCTGGGGAATTGAAAGACAGGTTAAGCAAGCACTCACGCACACTGCGAACCTCCTTTTCGTTCCTGTTTCCACTCGTCTGGCTGTTCTTCAGTGGGCTCACTCTGCCAAGTTAGCGGGTCATCCCGGTGTTCGAGGCACTCTTGCGTCTATTCGCCAGCGCTTTTGGTGGCCGACTCAGGAGCGTGACACGCGCCGTTTCGTGGCTGCCTGTTCGGACTGCGCGCAGACTAAGTCGGGTAACTCTCCTCCTGCCGGTCGTCTCAGACCGCTCCCCATTCCTTCTCGACCATGGTCTCACATTGCCTTAGACTTCATTACCGGTCTGCCTTTGTCTGCGGGGAAGACTGTGATTCTGACGGTTGTCGATAGGTTCTCTAAGGCGGCACATTTCATTCCCCTCGCTAAACTTCCTTCCGCTAAGGAGACGGCACAAATCATTATTGAGAATGTATTCAGAATTCATGGCCTCCCGTTAGACGCCGTTTCAGACAGAGGTCCGCAATTCACGTCACAGTTTTGGAGGGAGTTCTGTCGTTTGATTGGTGCGTCCGTCAGTCTCTCTTCCGGGTTTCATCCCCAGTCTAACGGTCAAGCAGAGGGGCCAATCAGACGATTGGTCGCATACTACGCAGCCTTTCTTTCAGGAACCCTGCGTCTTGGGCAGAACAGCTCCCCTGGGCAGAATACGCTCACAATTCGCTTCCTTCGTCTGCTACCGGGTTATCTCCGTTTCAGAGTAGTCTGGGTTACCAGCCTCCTCTGTTCTCATCCCAGCTTGCCGAGTCCAGCGTTCCCTCCGCTCAAGCGTTTGTCCAACGTTGTGAGCGCACCTGGAGGAGGGTGAGGTCTGCACTTTGCCGTTACAGGGCACAGACGGTGAGAGCCGCCAATAAACGCAGGATTAAGAGTCCAAGGTATTGTTGCGGCCAGAGAGTGTGGCTTTCCACTCGCAACCTTCCTCTTACGACAGCTTCTCGTAAGTTGACTCCGCGGTTCATTGGTCCGTTCCGTGTCTCCCAGGTCGTCAATCCAGTCGCTGTGCGACTGCTTCTTCCGCGACATCTTCGTCGCGTCCATCCTGTCTTCCATGTCTCCTGTGTTAAGCCCTTTCTTCGCACCCCGTTCGTCTTCCCTCCCCCTCCCGTCCTTGTCGAGAGCGCACCTATTTACAAGGTACATAAAATTATGGACATGCGTTCTCGGGGGACGGGGTCACCAATACCTAGTGGATTGGGAGGGTTACGGTCCTGAGGAGAGGAGTTGGGTTCCGTCTCGGGACGTGCTGGACCGTTCGCTCATCGATGATTTCCTCCGTTGCCGCCAGGATTCCTCCTCGAGTGCGCCAGGAGGCGCTCGGTGAGTGGGGGGGTACTGTCATGTTTGTCATTTATTGTCATGTCTTGTCCCTGTGCTCCCCATGCTATTCGTTTCCCTCTGCTGGTCTTGTTTGGTTCTATCCCTCTCTCTCCCCCTCCCCCTTTCACTCTCTCGCTCTCTCTTCTCTCTGTCGTTCCGTTCCTGCTCCCAGCTGTTCCTATTCCCCTAATCATCATTTAGTCTTCCCACACCTGTTCCCGATCCTTTCCCCTGATTAGACTCCCTATTTATTCCTTTGTGATCCGTTCCTGTTCCATCGGTTCCTTGTTTTGTATTCCATGCTGTAATTGCGTTTCGCCCTGTCCTGTCGTGTTTTTTTGCCGTGATTGTGTATCACCCTGTCCTGTCGTGTTTTGTGCCTTCTTCAGACGCTGCGTGTGAGCAGGTGTCTCAGTTGACTACGGCCTGCGCCTACCCGAAGCGACCTGCAGTCTGTGGCCGCTTCTCCAGTTGTTTTCCCCTCTACTATCTAGAGGATTTCAGTTATTCGGTTTTGAGCATTAATAAACTCTGTTTCTGTTAAGTCGCGTTTGGGTCCTCCTTCACCTGCATAACAGCCTCACACTCCTGCACCTGTCTCACACTCCTGCACCTGTCTCACACTCCTGCACCTGTCTCACACTCCTGCACCTCAGAGGACCAGGAGATCTAGTCCAAATAAAGGCTTTCCGTGGACTAGACTGGCTACTAGAAATATTACCGTTGGCACTGGCATGTGAAAGTCTGAGAATAAGGAATAAAAACAACACTTCTCTCAACTCTCTCTCCCCTCCCCCCATCCCTCCTCTGCTCTGACTGAGTAGTCTAAGAACTGGAGGCCCTTTCATGGCTCGGTGCTAAAAGCTGAGCAGCACCTCGGGGCCTGAGTCCCAAATGGCACCCCTATTCCCTTCACAGTTCACTACTTCTATAGGGAATAGTGTGCCATTTGGGAAACACGCAGGCTGTAATAAGAACCTGCGTCTCTAGCAGTCATCCAGGAGGGTATACAGCACCTTGCAAAAAGTATTCATCCCCCTCGTCAGTGTTTCTATTGTGTTGCATTACAACCTGTCATTTAAAATGGGGTTTTATTTGTATTTCATGTAATGGACATGTGCATTACAGTCCAGATTGGTGAAGTAAAATTTTAAAAAATTATATAAAATAAAAACACTGATGGGTGCGTATGAATTCATCCCCTTTGCTATGAAGCCCCTAAATGTTTATTTATTTATGTATTTATTTCACCTTTATTTATTCAGGTAGGCTAGTTGAGAACTTGTTCTCATTTACAACTGTGCCCTCATTTACAACTGTGCCCTGGCTAAGATAAAGCAAAGCAGTGCGACACAAACAACAACACAGAGTCACACATGGAATTTAACAAACATACAGTCAGTAATACAATAGAAAAAATATATATGTACAGTGTGTACAGATGAGGTAGGATAAGGGAGGTATGGCAATCAATAGGCAATAGGAGTATCTGTCCATAGGACCACTTTAAGCCGTACACTCCACAGAGCTGGGCTTTACAGAAGTGGCCAGAAAAAAAAGCCACTGCTTAAAGAAAAAAATAAGCAAACACGTTTGGTGTTCGCCAAAAGGCAAGTGGGAGACTCCCCAAACATATGGAAGAAGGTCCTGTGGTCAGATGAGACTAAAATTGAGCTTTTTGGCCATAAAAGAAAACGCTATGTCTGGCGCAAACCCAACACCTCCCATCACCCCGAGAACACCATCCCCACAGTGAAGCATGGTGGTGGCAGCATCACACTGTGGGGATGTTTTTCCATCGACTGGGAAACTGGTCAGAATTGAAGGAATGATGGATGGCGCTAAATACAGGGAATTTCTTGAGGGAATCCTGTTTCAGTCTTCCAGAGATTTGAGACTTGGACGGAGGTTCACCTTCCAGAAGGACAATGACCCAAAGCATACTGCTAAAGCAACACTCTAGTGATTTAAGGGGAAACGTTTTTTTTATGTCTTGGAATGGCCTAGTCAAAGCCAAGACCTCAATCCAATTGAGAATCTGTGGTATGACTTAAAGATTGCTGTACACCAGCGGAACTCTTCCAACTTGAAGGAGTTGGAGCAGTTTTGCCTCGAAGAATATGGGCAAAAATCCCAGTGGCTAGATGTGCCAAGCTTATAGAGACATACCCCAAGAGACAGCTGAAATTGCTGCAAAAGGTGGCTATTGACTTTGGGAGGGTGAATAGTTATGCTGGCCTGTTTTCTTGTATTATTTTGTATTCTGCATCTTCAAAGTGGTAGGCATGTTGTGTACAACAAATGGTACAAATCATTTTAATTCCAGGTTTTGTAGGCAATAAGATAGGAAAAATGGAAAGGGAGGGTGAACACTTTCGCAAGCCACTGTAGGTACATAGCCTCACCTACAGCAGTAATCAGGCTATAGGTACATAGCCTCACCTACAGCAGTAATCAGGCTGTAGGTACATAGCCTCACCTACAGCAGTAATCAGGCTGTAGGTACATAGCCTCACCTACAGCAGTAATCAGGCTATAGGTACATAGCCTCACCTACAGTAGTAATCAGGCTGTAGGTACATAGCCTCACCTACAGTAGTAATCAGGCTGTAGGTACATAGCCTCACCTACAGTAGTAATCAGGCTATAGGTACATAGCCTCACCTACAGTAGTAATCAGGCTATAGGTACATAGCCTCACCTACAGCAGTAATCAGGCTATAGGTACATAGCCTCACCTACAGCAGTAATCAGGCTATAGGTACATAGCCTCACCTACAGTAGTAATCAGGCTGTAGGTACATAGCCTCACCTACAGCAGTAATCAGGCTATAGGTACATAGCCTCACCTACAGTAGTAATCAGGCTATAGGTACATAGCCTCACCTACAGCAGTAATCAGGCTATAGGTACATATGTTTAGACTACTGGTGTAGTGGGGGATGAATCAACACAGCTCAGTTGGTAGAGCATGGCGCTTGTAACGCCAGGGTAGTGGGTCCGATTCACGGGATCACCCATACGTAGAATGTATGCACACATGACTGTAAGTCGCTTTGGATAAAAGCGTCTGCTAAATGGCATATATTATTATATTATTATTATTATTATATTAGGTTCAGAGAGTCATGTTTAGACTACTGGTGTAGTGGGGGATGAATCAACACAGGTTCAGGGAGTAATGTTTAGACTACTGGTGTAGTGGGGGATGAATCAACACAGGTTCAGGGAGTAATGTTTAGACTACTGGTGTAGTGGGGGATGAATCAACACAGGTTCAGGGAGTAATGTTTAGACTACTGGTGTAGTGGGGGATGAATCAACACAGGTTCAGGAAGTAATGTTTAGACTACTGGTGTAGTGGGGGATGAATCAACACAGGTTCAGGGAGTAATGTTTAGACTACTGGTGTAGTGGGGATGAATCAACACAGGTTCAGGAAGTAATGTTTAGACTACTGGTGTAGTGGGGGATGAATCAACACAGGTTCAGGGAGTAATGTTTAGACTACTGGTGTAGTGGGGGATGAATCAACACAGGTTCAGGGAGTAATGTTTAGACTACTGGTGTAGTGGGGGATGAATCAACACAGGTTCAGGGAGTAATGTTTAGACTACTGGTGTAGTGGGGGATGAATCAACAGGTTCAGGGAGTAATGTTTAGACTACTGGTGTAGTGGGGGATGAATCAACACAGGTTCAGGGAGTAATGTTTAGACTACTGGTGTAGTGGGGGATGAATCAACACAGGTTCAGGGAGTAATGTTTAGACTACTGGTGTAGTGGGGGATGAATCAACACAGGTTCAGGGAGTAATGTTTAGACTACTGATGTAGTGGGGGATGAATCAACACAGAATCCCTCCCTCTCGCTCCTTCCCCGTGTCCCTGTCCCACACTCACTCTCCCTCTGTCCCTCACTCACTCCCTGTCCCTCACTCCCCCTGCCCTGCTCTGTCTCTCTCCCCCTCCTTCCCTCTCTCCATGTCCCTGTCCCACACTCACTCTCTCTCTGTCCCTCACTCACTCCCTGTCCCTCACTCCCCCTGTCCTGCTCTGTCTCTCTCCCCCTCTTTCCCTCTCTCCTGTCCATCAGTTAGTTTTGTGATGGTCCCTTTAACTTGGTCCAACTTAGTGGCTCTAGCCCAATCCCTCCCTCCTTCCTCTTCCTGATGACGTCCGTTACCTAACCTCAAAAAACCTGCTCACAACATTCTCCCGATTCTCAAAATATTTTTCCATTGCGCCGTCCAAACCATGAGGGCCTTTCTTTAAACACACACACACACACACACACACACACACACACACACACACACACACACACACACACACACACACACACACACACACACACACACACACACACACACACACACACACACACACACACACACACACACACACACACACACACACACACACACGATAGTAAGTGAGGGGGTTGGAGAGAGCAGGGGGGGATCGAAAGGA
The DNA here is from genome assembly GCF_021184085.1 of Oncorhynchus gorbuscha. NCBI lineage: Eukaryota > Metazoa > Chordata > Actinopteri > Salmoniformes > Salmonidae > Oncorhynchus > Oncorhynchus gorbuscha. The sequence continues at coordinate 45,221 of NW_025747382.1, read as the reverse complement.
AGCTGGAGAGAAAGAGGGAGCTGGAGAGAAAGAGGGAGCTGGAGAGAAAGAGGGAGCTGGACAGAAAGAGGGAGCTGGAGAGAAAGAGGGAGCTCGAGAGAAAGAGGGAGATGGAGAGAAAGAGGGAGATGGAGAGAAAGAGGAAGATGGAGAGAAATGAAGATGGACAGAAAGAGGGAGCTGGACAGAAAGAGGGAGCTGGACAGAAAGAGGGAGCTGGAGAGAAAGAGGGAGCTCGAGAGAAAGAGGGAGATGGAGAGAAAGAGGGAGATGGAGAGAAAGAGGAAGATGGAGAGAAATGAAGATGGACAGAAAGAGGGAGCTGGACAGAAAGAGGGAGCTGGACAGAAAGAGGGCGCTGGACAGAAAGAGGGAGCTGGACAGAAAGAGGGCGCTGGACAGAAAGAGGGCGCTGGACAGAAAGAGGGCGCTGGACAGAAAGAGGGCGCTGGACAGAAAGAGGGAGCTGGACAGAAAGAGGGAGCTGGACAGAAAGAGGGAGCTGGACAGAAAGAGGGAGCTGGAGAGAAAGAGGGAGCTGGAGAGAAAGAGGGAGATGGAGAGAAAGAGGGAGATGGAGAGAAATGAAGATGGACAGAAAGAGGGAGCTGGACAGAAAGAGGGAGATGGACAGAAAGAGGGAGAGAAAGAGGGAGATGGACAGAAAGAGGGGGCTGGACAGAAAGAGGGAGCTGGAGAGAAAGAGGGACCTGGACAGAAAGAGGGAGAGAAAGAGGGAGATGGAGAGAAAGAGGGAGCTGGAGAGAAAGAGGGAGATGGACAGAAAGAGGGAGATGGAGAGAAATAGGGAGAGGGAGCTGGACAGAAAGAGGGAGAGGGACAGAAAGAGTGAGATGGGCAGAAAGAGGGAGATGGACAGAAAGAGGGAGATGGAGAGAAAGAGGGAGATGGAGAGAAAGAGAGAGATGGAGAGAAAGAGGGAGATGGACAGAAAGAGGGAGATGGAGAGAAAGAGGGAGATGGACAGAAAGAGGGAGATGGACAGAAAGAGTGAGATGGAGAGAAAGAGTGAGATGGACAGAAAGAGTGAGATGGACAGAAAGAGTGAGATGGAGAGAAAGAGTGAGATGGACAGAAAGAGTGAGATGAACAGAAAGAGGGAGATGGACAGAAAGAGTGAGATGGACAGAAAGAGTGAGATGGACAGAAAGAGGGTGATGGAGAGAAAGAGGGAGATGGAGAGAAAGAGTGAGATGGACAGAAAGAGTGAGATGGACAGAAAGAGGGAGATGGAGAGAAAGAGGGAGATGGACAGAAAGAGGGAGATGGACAGAAAGAGGGAGATGGACAGAAAGAGTGAGATGGACAGAAAGAGTGAGATGGACAGAAAGAGGGAGAGGGAGAGAAAGAGGGGCTGGACAGAAAGAGGGACAGAAAGAGGGACAGAAAGAGGGAGATGGACAGAAAGAGGGAGATGGACAGAAAGAGTGAGATGGAGAGAAAGAGTGAGATGGACAGAAAGAGTGAGATGGACAGAAAGAGTGAGATGGACAGAAAGAGTGAGATGGAGAGAAAGAGTGAGATGGACAGAAAGAGTGAGATGAACAGAAAGAGGGAGATGGACAGAAAGAGTGAGATGGACAGAAAGAGTGAGATGGACAGAAAGAGGGTGATGGAGAGAAAGAGGGAGATGGAGAGAAAGAGTGAGATGGACAGAAAGAGTGAGATGGACAGAAAGAGGGAGATGGAGAGAAAGAGGGAGATGGACAGAAAGAGGGAGATGGACAGAAAGAGGGAGATGGACAGAAAGAGTGAGATGGACAGAAAGAGTGAGATGGACAGAAAGAGTGAGATGGACAGAAAGAGGGAGAGGGAGAGAAAGAGGGGCTGGACAGAAAGAGGGAGATGGACAGAAAGAGGGAGATGGACAGAAAGAGGGAGATGGACAGAAAGAGGGAGCTGGACAGAAAGAGGGAGCTGGACAGAAAGAGGGAGCTGGACAGAAAGAGGGAGCTGGACAGAAAGAGGGAGCTGGACAGAAAGGGGCTGGAGAGAAAGAGGGAGATGGAGAGAAAGAGGGAGATGGAGAGAAAGAGGGAGATGGAGAGAAATGAAGATGGACAGAAAGAGGGAGATGGAGAGAAAAAGGGAGATGGAGAGAAATGAAGATGGACAGAAAGAGGGAGCTGGACAGAAAGAGGGAGCTGGACAGAAAGAGGGAGCTGGACAGAAAGAGGGGGCTGGACAGAAAGAGGGAGCTGGAGAGAAAGAGGGAGCTGGGGAGAAAGAGGGAGATGGAGAGAAAGAGGGAGCTGGAGAGAAAGAGGGAGATGGACAGAAAGAGGGAGATGGACAGAAAGAGTGAGATGGAGAGAAAGAGTGAGATGGACAGAAAGAGTGAGATGGACAGAAAGAGTGAGATGGACAGAAAGAGTGAGATGGAGAGAAAGAGTGAGATGGACAGAAAGAGTGAGATGAACAGAAAGAGGGAGATGGACAGAAAGAGTGAGATGGACAGAAAGAGTGAGATGGACAGAAAGAGGGTGATGGAGAGAAAGAGGGAGATGGAGAGAAAGAGTGAGATGGACAGAAAGAGTGAGATGGACAGAAAGAGGGAGATGGAGAGAAAGAGGGAGATGGACAGAAAGAGGGAGATGGACAGAAAGAGGGAGATGGACAGAAAGAGTGAGATGGACAGAAAGAGTGAGATGGACAGAAAGAGTGAGATGGACAGAAAGAGGGAGAGGGAGAGAAAGAGGGGCTGGACAGAAAGAGGGAGATGGACAGAAAGAGGGAGATGGACAGAAAGAGGGAGATGGACAGAAAGAGGGAGCTGGACAGAAAGAGGGAGCTGGACAGAAAGAGGGAGCTGGACAGAAAGAGGGAGCTGGACAGAAAGAGGGAGCTGGACAGAAAGAGGGAGCTGGAGAGAAAGAGGGAGATGGAGAGAAAGAGGGAGATGGAGAGAAAGAGGGAGATGGAGAGAAATGAAGATGGACAGAAAGAGGGAGATGGAGAGAAAAAGGGAGATGGAGAGAAATGAAGATGGACAGAAAGAGGGAGCTGGACAGAAAGAGGGAGCTGGAGAGAAAGAGGGAGATGGACAGAAAGAGGGAGATGGACAGAAAGAGTGAGATGGACAGAAAGAGGGAGAGGGAGAGAAAGAGGGGCTGGACAGAAAGAGGGACAGAAAGAGGGACAGAAAGAGGGAGATGGACAGAAAGAGGGAGATGGACAGAAAGAGTGAGATGGAGAGAAAGAGTGAGATGGACAGAAAGAGTGAGATGGACAGAAAGAGTGAGATGGACAGAAAGAGTGAGATGGAGAGAAAGAGTGAGATGGACAGAAAGAGTGAGATGAACAGAAAGAGGGAGATGGACAGAAAGAGTGAGATGGACAGAAAGAGTGAGATGGACAGAAAGAGGGTGATGGAGAGAAAGAGGGAGATGGAGAGAAAGAGTGAGATGGACAGAAAGAGTGAGATGGACAGAAAGAGGGAGATGGAGAGAAAGAGGGAGATGGACAGAAAGAGGGAGATGGACAGAAAGAGGGAGATGGACAGAAAGAGTGAGATGGACAGAAAGAGTGAGATGGACAGAAAGAGTGAGATGGACAGAAAGAGGGGCTGGACAGAAAGAGGGAGATGGACAGAAAGAGGGAGATGGACAGAAAGAGGGAGATGGACAGAAAGAGGGAGCTGGACAGAAAGAGGGAGCTGGACAGAAAGAGGGAGCTGGACAGAAAGAGGGAGCTGGACAGAAAGAGGGAGCTGGACAGAAAGAGGGAGCTGGAGAGAAAGAGGGAGATGGAGAGAAAGAGGGAGATGGAGAGAAAGAGGGAGATGGAGAGAAAGAGGGAGATGGAGAGAAAGAGGAGATGGACAGAAAGAGTGAGATGGACAGAAAGAGGGAGATGGAGAGAAAGAGGAGATGGACAGAAAGAGGGAGATGGACAGAAAGAGGGAGATGGACAGAAAGAGTGAGATGGACAGAAAGAAGATGGACAGAAAGAGTGAGATGGACAGAAAGAGGGAGAGGGAGAGAAAGAGGGGCTGGACAGAAAGAGGGAGATGGACAGAAAGAGGAGATGGACAGAAAGAGGGAGCTGGAGAGAAAGAGGGACCTGGACAGAAAGAGGGAGAGAAAGAGGGAGATGGAGAGAAAGAGGGAGCTGGAGAGAAAGAGGAGATGGACAGAAAGAGGGAGATGGAAGAAATAGGGAGAGATGGACAGAAAGAGGAGATGGACAGAAAGAGTGAGATGGGCAGAAAGAGGGAGATGGACAGAAAGAGGGAGATGGAGAGAAAGAGAGAGATGGAGAGAAAGAGGAGATGGACAGAAAGAGGGAGATGGAGAGAAAGAGGGAGATGGACAGAAAGAGGGAGATGGACAGAAAGAGTGAGATGGAGAGAAAGAGTGAGATGGACAGAAAGAGTGAGATGGACAGAAAGAGTGAGATGGAGAGAAAGAGTGAGATGGACAGAAAGAGTGAGATGAACAGAAAGAGGGAGATGGACAGAAAGAGTGAGATGGACAGAAAGAGTGAGATGGACAGAAAGAGGGTGATGGAGAGAAAGAGGGAGATGGAGAGAAAGAGTGAGATGGACAGAAAGAGTGAGATGGACAGAAAGAGGAGATGGAGAGAAAGAGGGAGATGGACAGAAAGAGGGAGATGGACAGAAAGAGGGAGATGGACAGAAAGAGTGAGATGGACAGAAAGAGGGAGATGGACAGAAAGAGGGAGATGGACAGAAAGAGGGACAGAAAGAGGGACAGAAAGAGTGAGATGGACAGAAAGAGGAGATGGACAGAAAGAGTGAGATGGAGAGAAAGAGGAGATGGACAGAAAGAGTGAGATGAACAGAAAGAGGGAGATGGAGAGAAAGAGGGAGATGGACAGAAAGAGGGAGATGGACAGAAAGAGGGAGATGGACAGAAAGAGTGAGATGGACAGAAAGAGTGAGATGGACAGAAAGAGTGAGATGGACAGAAAGAGGGAGAGGGAGAGAAAGAGGGGCTGGACAGAAAGAGGGAGATGGACAGAAAGAGGGAGATGGACAGAAAGAGGGAGATGGACAGAAAGAGGGAGATGGACAGAAAGAGGGACAGAAAGAGGGACAGAAAGAGGGAGATGGACAGAAAGAGGGAGATGGACAGAAAGAGTGAGATGGAGAGAAAGAGTGAGATGGACAGAAAGAGTGAGATGGACAGAAAGAGTGAGATGGAGAGAAAGAGTGAGATGGACAGAAAGAGTGAGATGAACAGAAAGAGGGAGATGGACAGAAAGAGTGAGATGGACAGAAAGAGTGAGATGGACAGAAAGAGGGTGATGGAGAGAAAGAGGGGATGGACAGAAAGAGGGATGGACAGAAAGAGGAGATGGACAGAAAGAGGGAGATGGAGAGAAAGAGGGAGATGGACAGAAAGAGGGAGATGGACAGAAAGAGGAGATGGACAGAAAGAGTGAGATGGACAGAAAGAGTGAGATGGACAGAAAGAGGGAGAGGGAGAGAAAGAGGGGCTGGACAGAAAGAGGGACAGAAAGAGGGACAGAAAGAGGGAGATGGACAGAAAGAGGGAGATGGACAGAAAGAGTGAGATGGAGAGAAAGAGTGAGATGGACAGAAAGAGTGAGATGGACAGAAAGAGTGAGATGGACAGAAAGAGTGAGATGGAGAGAAAGAGTGAGATGGACAGAAAGAGTGAGATGAACAGAAAGAGGGAGATGGAGAGAAAGAGGGAGATGGACAGAAAGAGGGAGATGGACAGAAAGAGGGAGATGGACAGAAAGAGGGAGATGGACAGAAAGAGTGAGATGGACAGAAAGAGGGAGAGGGAGAGAAAGAGGGGCTGGACAGAAAGAGGGAGATGGACAGAAAGAGGGAGATGGACAGAAAGAGGGAGCTGGACAGAAAGAGGGAGCTGGACAGAAAGAGGGAGCTGGACAGAAAGAGGGAGCTGGACAGAAAGAGGGAGCTGGACAGAAAGAGGGAGCTGGAGAGAAAGAGGGAGATGGAGAGAAAGAGGGAGATGGAGAGAAAGAGGGAGATGGAGAGAAATGAAGATGGACAGAAAGAGGGAGATGGAGAGAAAAAGGGAGATGGAGAGAAATGAAGATGGACAGAAAGAGGGAGCTGGACAGAAAGAGGGAGCTGGACAGAAAGAGGGAGCTGGACAGAAAGAGGGGGCTGGACAGAAAGAGGGAGCTGGAGAGAAAGAGGGAGCTGGAGAGAAAGAGGGAGATGGAGAGAAAGAGGGAGCTGGAGAGAAAGAGGGAGATGGACAGAAAGAGGGAGATGGACAGAAAGAGTGAGATGGAGAGAAAGAGTGAGATGGACAGAAAGAGTGAGATGGACAGAAAGAGTGAGATGGACAGAAAGAGTGAGATGGAGAGAAAGAGTGAGATGGACAGAAAGAGTGAGATGAACAGAAAGAGGGAGATGGACAGAAAGAGTGAGATGGACAGAAAGAGTGAGATGGACAGAAAGAGGGTGATGGAGAGAAAGAGGGAGATGGAGAGAAAGAGTGAGATGGACAGAAAGAGTGAGATGGACAGAAAGAGGGAGATGGAGAGAAAGAGGGAGATGGACAGAAAGAGGGAGATGGACAGAAAGAGGGAGATGGACAGAAAGAGTGAGATGGACAGAAAGAGTGAGATGGACAGAAAGAGTGAGATGGACAGAAAGAGGGAGAGGGAGAGAAAGAGGGGCTGGACAGAAAGAGGGAGATGGACAGAAAGAGGGAGATGGACAGAAAGAGGGAGATGGACAGAAAGAGGGAGCTGGACAGAAAGAGGGAGCTGGACAGAAAGAGGGAGCTGGACAGAAAGAGGGAGCTGGACAGAAAGAGGGAGCTGGACAGAAAGAGGGAGCTGGAGAGAAAGAGGGAGATGGAGAGAAAGAGGGAGATGGAGAGAAAGAGGGAGATGGAGAGAAATGAAGATGGACAGAAAGAGGGAGATGGAGAGAAAAAGGAGATGGAGAGAAATGAAGATGGACAGAAAGAGGGAGCTGGACAGAAAGAGGGAGCTGGAGAGAAAGAGGGAGATGGACAGAAAGAGGGAGATGGACAGAAAGAGTGAGATGGACAGAAAGAGGGAGAGGGAGAGAAAGAGGGGCTGGACAGAAAGAGGGACAGAAAGAGGGACAGAAAGAGGGAGATGGACAGAAAGAGGGAGATGGACAGAAAGAGTGAGATGGAGAGAAAGAGTGAGATGGACAGAAAGAGTGAGATGGACAGAAAGAGTGAGATGGACAGAAAGAGTGAGATGGAGAGAAAGAGTGAGATGGACAGAAAGAGTGAGATGAACAGAAAGAGGGAGATGGACAGAAAGAGTGAGATGGACAGAAAGAGTGAGATGGACAGAAAGAGGGTGATGGAGAGAAAGAGGGAGATGGAGAGAAAGAGTGAGATGGACAGAAAGAGTGAGATGGACAGAAAGAGGGAGATGGAGAGAAAGAGGGAGATGGACAGAAAGAGGGAGATGGACAGAAAGAGGGAGATGGACAGAAAGAGTGAGATGGACAGAAAGAGTGAGATGGACAGAAAGAGTGAGATGGACAGAAAGAGGGAGAGGGAGAGAAAGAGGGGCTGGACAGAAAGAGGGAGATGGACAGAAAGAGGGAGATGGACAGAAAGAGGGAGCTGGAGAGAAAGAGGGACCTGGACAGAAAGAGGGAGAGAAAGAGGGAGATGGAGAGAAAGAGGGAGCTGGAGAGAAAGAGGGAGATGGACAGAAAGAGGGAGATGGAGAGAAATAGGGAGAGGGAGCTGGACAGAAAGAGGGAGAGGGACAGAAAGAGTGAGATGGGCAGAAAGAGGGAGATGGACAGAAAGAGGGAGATGGAGAGAAAGAGAGAGATGGAGAGAAAGAGGGAGATGGACAGAAAGAGGGAGATGGAGAGAAAGAGGGAGATGGACAGAAAGAGGGAGATGGACAGAAAGAGTGAGATGGAGAGAAAGAGTGAGATGGACAGAAAGAGTGAGATGGACAGAAAGAGTGAGATGGAGAGAAAGAGTGAGATGGACAGAAAGAGTGAGATGAACAGAAAGAGGGAGATGGACAGAAAGAGTGAGATGGACAGAAAGAGTGAGATGGACAGAAAGAGGGTGATGGAGAGAAAGAGGGAGATGGAGAGAAAGAGTGAGATGGACAGAAAGAGTGAGATGGACAGAAAGAGGGAGATGGAGAGAAAGAGGGAGATGGACAGAAAGAGGGAGATGGACAGAAAGAGGGAGATGGACAGAAAGAGTGAGATGGACAGAAAGAGTGAGATGGACAGAAAGAGGGAGAGGGAGAGAAAGAGGGGCTGGACAGAAAGAGGGACAGAAAGAGGGACAGAAAGAGTGAGATGGACAGAAAGAGTGAGATGGACAGAAAGAGTGAGATGGAGAGAAAGAGTGAGATGGACAGAAAGAGTGAGATGAACAGAAAGAGGGAGATGGAGAGAAAGAGGGAGATGGACAGAAAGAGGGAGATGGACAGAAAGAGGGAGATGGACAGAAAGAGTGAGATGGACAGAAAGAGTGAGATGGACAGAAAGAGTGAGATGGACAGAAAGAGGGAGAGGGAGAGAAAGAGGGGCTGGACAGAAAGAGGGAGATGGACAGAAAGAGGGAGATGGACAGAAAGAGGGAGATGGACAGAAAGAGGGAGATGGACAGAAAGAGGGACAGAAAGAGGGACAGAAAGAGGGAGATGGACAGAAAGAGGGAGATGGACAGAAAGAGGGAGATGGACAGAAAGAGGGAGATGGACAGAAAGAGGGAGATGGACAGAAAGAGGGAGCTGGACAGAAAGAGGGAGCTGGACAGAAAGAGGGAGATGGACAGAAAGAGGGAGAGGGAGCTGGACAGAAAGAGGGAGATGGAGAGAAAGAGGGAGATGGACAGAAAGAGGGAGATGGACAGAAAGAGTGAGATGGACAGAAAGAGTGAGATGGACAGAAAGAGGGAGATGGAGAGAAAGAGGGAGATGGAGAGAAAGAGGGAGATGGAGAGAAAGAGGGAGATGGACAGAAAGAGGGAGATGGAGAGAAAGAGGGAGATGGACAGAAAGAGGGAGATGGACAGAAAGAGTGAGATGGAGAGAAAGAGTGAGATGGACAGAAAGAGTGAGATGGACAGAAAGAGGGAGATGGACAGAAAGAGTGAGATGGAGAGAAAGAGTGAGATGGACAGAAAGAGTGAGATGAACAGAAAGAGTGAGATGGACAGAAAGAGTGAGATGGACAGAAAGAGTGAGATGGACAGAAAGAGGGTGATGGAGAGAAAGAGGGAGATGGAGAGAAAGAGGGAGATGGACAGAAAGAGTGAGATGGACAGAAAGAGGGAGATGGAGAGAAAGAGGGAGATGGACAGAAAGAGGGAGATGGACAGAAAGAGTGAGATGGACAGAAAGAGTGAGATGGACAGAAAGAGTGAGATGGACAGAAAGAGGGAGATGGACAGAAAGAGGGAGATGGACAGAAAGAGGGAGATGGACAGAAAGAGGGAGATGGACAGAAAGAGGGACAGAAAGAGGGAGATGGACAGAAAGAGGGAGATGGACAGAAAGAGGGAGATGGACAGAAAGAGGGAGATGGACAGAAAGAGGGAGATGGACAGAAAGAGGGAGCTGGACAGAAAGAGGGAGATGGACAGAAAGAGGGAGATGGACAGAAAGAGGGAGATGGACAGAAAGAGGGAGCTGGACAGAAAGAGGGAGCTGGACAGAAATAGGGAGATGGACAGAAAGAGGGAGCTGGAGAGAAAGAATGAGCTGGACAGAAAGAGGGAGATGGACAGAAAGAGGGAGATGGACAGAAAGAGGGAGATGGAGAGAAAGAGTGAGATGGACAGAAAGAGTGAGATGGACAGAAAGAGTGAAATGGACAGAAAGAGTGAGATGGAGAGAAAGAGGGAGATGGAGAGAAAGAGGGAGATGGACAGAAAGAGTGAGATGGACAGAAAGAGTGAGATGGAGAGAAAGAGTGAGATGGACAGAAAGAGTGAGATGGACAGAAAGAGGGAGATGGACAGAAAGAGGGAGAGAAAGAGGGAGATGGAGAGAAAGAGGGAGCTGGACAGAAAGAGGGAGCTGGACAGAAAGAGGGAGCTGGAGAGAAAGAGGGAGCTGGACAGAAAGAGGGAGAGAAAGAGGGAGCTGGAGAGAAAGAGGGAGCTGGAGAGAAAGAGGGAGATGGACAGAAAGAGGGAGATGGAGAGAAATAGGGAGAGGGAGCTGGACAGAAAGAGGGAGAGGGACAGAAAGAGGGAGCTGGACAGAAAGAGGGAGAGAAAGAGGGAGCTGGACAGAAAGAGAGAGCTGGACAGAAAGAGGGAGCTGGACAGGAAGAGGGAGCTGGAGAGAAAGAGAGAGATGGACAGAAAGAGGGAGATGGACAGAAAGAGGGGGATGGAGAGAAAGAGGGAGATGGACAGAAAGAGGGGGATGGAGAGAAAGAGGGAGAGGGAGAGAAAGAGGGAGATTGACAGAAAGAGGGAGATGGACAGAAAGAGGGAGATGGACAGAAAGAGAGAGAAAGAAAGAAAGAAAGAAAGAGAGAAAGAAAGAAAGAAAGAAAGAAAGAAAGAAAGAGAGAAAGAAAGAAAGAGAGAAAGAGAGAAAGAAAGAAAGAAAGAGAGAGAGAAAGAAAGAGAGAAAGAGAGAAGGAAAGAGAGAAAGAAAGAAAGAGAGAGAGAGAGAAAGAAAGAGAGAAAGAGAGAAAGAAAGAGAGAAAGAAAGAAAGAAAGAAAGAAAGAAAGAGAGAAAGAAAGAGAGAAAGAAAGAAAGAGAGAAAGAGAGAAAGAAAGAAAGAAAGAAAGAAAGAAAGAAAGAAAAGAAAGAAAGAAAAAAAACGAAAGAAAGAAGAAAAAAAAGAAAGAAAGAAAGAGAGAAAGAGAGAAAGAAAGAAAGAAAGAAAGAAAGAGAAAGAAAGAAAGAAAGAAAGAGAGAAAGAAAGAAAGAAAGAGAGAAAGAAAGAAAGAAAGAAAGAAAGAAAGAAAGAAAGAGAAAGAAAGAAAGAAAGAAAGAGAGAAAGAAAGAAAGAGAGAAAGAAAGAAAGAGAGAAAGAAAGAGAAAAAAAGAAAGAAAGAAATCTGAAGACAGAGCAAAAGCTTGAGAGTGAGAGCAGGGGGAGAGAGAGACAGAGAGACGGAGGGACAATGAGGCCCATTGATAGTGTGGAGACGGGGCAGGGTACCTCCGGCTGGCCCATGTGCAGTCAGGCAGCCTCAGAGTGCAGCCTCAGTACAGACAGACACACATTGATTACAGTCTGTATTCCAAATGTCAAAAACAGAGAGAGCAGAGCACTGCAGCCCAACTACAGGATCCCTCTCTCTACACACACACACCAGCCCTCTCTCTACACACACACACCAGCTCTCTCTCTACACACACACACACACACACACACCAGCCTGTTGAACTTCAACTACAGGACCCCTCTCTCTCTACACACACCAGCCCTCTCTCTACACACACACACACATACCAGCCTGTTGAACTTCAACTACAGGACCCCTCTTTCTACACACACACACACACCAGCCCTCTCTCTACACACACACACACCAGCCCTCTCTCTACACACACACACCAGCCCTCTCTCTACACACACACACCAGCCCTCTCTCTCTACACACACACACCAGCCCTCTCTCTACACACACACACACCAGCCCTCTCTCTACACACACACACCAGCCTGTTGAACTTCAATTACAGGATCCCTCTCTCCACAACACACACACACACACACACACACACACACACACACACACACACACACACACACACACACACACACACACACACACACACACACACACACACACACCAGCCCTCTCTCTACACACACACACACACCAGCCTGTTGAACTTCAACTACAGGATCCCTCTCTACACACACACACCAGCCCTCTCTCTACACACACACACACACCAGCCCTCTCTCTACACACACACCAGCCCTCTCTCTCTACACACACACACCAGCCCTCTCTCTACACACACACACACCAGCCCTCTCTCTACACACACACACCAGCTCTCTCTCTACACACACACACCAGCTCTCTCTCTACACACACACCAGCCCTCTCTCTACACACACACACCAGCCCACTCTCTACACACACACACCAGCCCTCTCTCTACACACACACACCAGCTCTCTCTCTCTACACACACACACACACACACACCAGCCTGTTGAACTTCAACTACAGGACCCCTCTCTCTCTACACACACCAGCCCTCTCTCTACACACACACACACATACCAGCCTGTTGAACTTCAACTACAGGACCCCTCTTTCTACACACACACACACACCAGCCCTCTCTCTACACACACACACACCAGCCCTCTCTCTACACACACACACCAGCCCTCTCTCTACACACACACACCAGCCCTCTCTCTCTACACACACACACCAGCCCTCTCTCTACACACACACACACCAGCCCTCTCTCTACACACACACACCAGCCTGTTGAACTTCAATTACAGGATCCCTCTCTCCTAACACACACACACACACACACACACACACACACACACACACACACACACACACACACACACACACACACACACACACACACACACACACACACACACACACACACACACACACACACACACCAGCCCTCTCTCTACACACACACACACACCAGCCTGTTGAACTTCAACTACAGGATCCCTCTCTACACACACACACCAGCCCTCTCTCTACACACACACACACACCAGCCCTCTCTCTACACACACACCAGCCCTCTCTCTACACACACACACCAGCCCTCTCTCTACACACACACACACCAGCCCTCTCTCTACACACACACACCAGCTCTCTCTCTACACACACACACCAGCTCTCTCTCTACACACACACCAGCCCTCTCTCTACACACACACACCAGCCCTCTCTCTACACACACACACCAGCCCTCTCTCTACACACACACACACACCAGCCCTCTCTCTACACACACACACACACCAGCCCTCTCTCTACACACACACACACCAGCCCTCTCTCTACACACACACACCAGCCCTCTCTCTACACACACACACACCAGCCCTCTCTCTACACACACACACACCAGCCCTCTCTCTACACACACACACACCAGCCCTCTCTCTACACACACACACACACACACACACACACACACACACACACACACACACACACACACACACACACACACACACACACACACACACACACACACACACACACACACACACACACACACCAGCCCTCTCTCTACACACACACACACCAGCCCTCTCTCTACACACACACACCAGCCCTCTCTCTACACACACACACACCAGCCCTCTCTCTACACACACACACACACCAGCCTGTTGAACTTCAACTACAGGATCCCTCTCTACACACACACACCAGCCCTCTCTCTACACACACACACACACAGCCCTCTCTCTACACACACACACACACCAGCCCTCTCTCTACACACACACACCAGCCCTCTCTCTACACACACACACACCAGCCCTCTCTCTACACACACACACCAGCCCTCTCTCTCTACACACACACACCAGCCCTCTCTCTACACACACACACACCAGCCCTCTCTCTACACACACACACCAGCTCTCTCTCTACACACACACACCAGCTCTCTCTCTACGCACACACACCAGCCCTCTCTCTACACACACACACAAGCCCTCTCTCTACACACACACACCAGCCCTCGCTCTACACACACACACCAGCCCTCTCTCTACACACACACACCAGCCCTCTCTCTACACACACACACACACACACCAGCCCTCTTTCTACACACACACACACCAGCCCTCTCTCTACACACACACACCAGCCCTCTCTCTACATACACACACACCAGCCCTCTCTCTACACACACACACCAGCCCTCTCTCTCTACACACACACACCAGCCCTCTCTACACACACACACACCAGCCCTCTCTCTACACACACACACCAGCTCTCTCTCTACACACACACACCAGCTCTCTCTCTACACACACACACCAGCCCTCTCTCTACACACACACACCAGCCCTCTCTCTACACACACACACCAGCCCTCTCTCTACACACACACACACCAGCCTGTTGAACTTCAACTACAGGACCCCTCTTTCTACACACACACACACACCAGCCCTCTCTCTACACACACACACACCAGCCCTCTCTCTACACACACACACCAGCCCTCTCTCTACACACACACACCAGCCCTCTCTCTCTACACACACACACCAGCCCTCTCTCTACACACACACACACCAGCCCTCTCTCTACACACACACACCAGCCTGTTGAACTTCAATTACAGGATCCCTCTCTCACACACACACACACACACACACACACACACACACACACACACACACACACACACACACACACACACACACACACACACACACACACACACACACACACACACACACACACACACACACACACACACACACACACACACACACACCAGCCCTCTCTCTACACACACACACACACCAGCCTGTTGAACTTCAACTACAGGATCCCTCTCTACACACACACACCAGCCCTCTCTCTACACACACACACACACAGCCCTCCCTCTCTCTACACACACACCAGCCCTCTCTCTACACACACACACACCAGCCCTCTCTCTACACACACACACACCAGCCCTCTCTCTACACACACACACCAGCTCTCTCTCTACACACACACACCAGCTCTCTCTCTACACACACACCAGCCCTCTCTCTACACACACACACCAGCCCTCTCTCTACACACACACACCAGCCCTCTCTCTACACACACACACCAGCTCTCTCTCTCTACACACACACACACACACACACCAGCCTGTTGAACTTCAACTACAGGACCCCTCTCTCTCTACACACACCAGCCCTCTCTCTACACACACACACACATACCAGCCTGTTGAACTTCAACTACAGGACCCCTCTTTCTACACACACACACACACCAGCCCTCTCTCTACACACACACACCAGCCCTCTCTCTACACACACACACCAGCCCTCTCTCTACACACACACACCAGCCCTCTCTCTCTACACACACACACCAGCCCTCTCTCTACACACACACACACAGCCCTCTCTCTACACACACACACCAGCCTGTTGAACTTCAATTACAGGATCCCTCTCTCCTAACACACACACACACACACACACACACACACACACACACACACACACACACACACACACACACACACACACACACACACACACACACACACACACACACACACACACACACACACACACACCAGCCCTCTCTCTACACACACACACACACCAGCCTGTTGAACTTCAACTACAGGATCCCTCTCTACACACACACACCAGCCCTCTCTCTACACACACACACACACCAGCCCTCTCTCTACACACACACCAGCCCTCTCTCTCTACACACACACACCAGCCCTCTCTCTACACACACACACACCAGCCCTCTCTCTACACACACACACCAGCTCTCTCTCTACACACACACACCAGCTCTCTCTCTACACACACACCAGCCCTCTCTCTACACACACACACCAGCCCTCTCTCTACACACACACACCAGCCCTCTCTCTACACACACACACACACCAGCCCTCTCTCTACACACACACACACACCAGCCCTCTCTCTACACACACACACACCAGCCCTCTCTCTACACACACACACCAGCCCTCTCTCTACACACACACACACCAGCCCTCTCTCTACACACACACACACCAGCCCTCTCTCTACACACACACACACACACACACACACACACACACACACACACACACACACACACACACACACACACACACACACACACACACCAGCCTGTTGAACTTCAACTACAGGACCCCTCTCTCTCTACACACACCAGCCCTCTCTCTACACACACACACACATACCAGCCTGTTGAACTTCAACTACAGGACCCCTCTTTCTACACACACACACACACCAGCCCTCTCTCTACACACACACACACCAGCCCTCTCTCTACACACACACACCAGCCCTCTCTCTACACACACACACCAGCCCTCTCTCTCTACACACACACACCAGCCCTCTCTCTACACACACACACACCAGCCCTCTCTCTACACACACACACCAGCCTGTTGAACTTCAATTACAGGATCCCTCTCCTAACACACACACACACACACACACACACACACACACACACACACACACACACACACACACACACACACACACACACACACACACACACACACACACACACACACACACACACACACACACACACACACACACACACACACACACACACACACACACCAGCCCTCTCTCTACACACACACACACACCAGCCTGTTGAACTTCAACTACAGGATCCCTCTCTACACACACACACCAGCCCTCTCTCTACACACACACACACACCAGCCCTCTCTCTACACACACACCAGCCCTCTCTCTCTACACACACACACCAGCCCTCTCTCTACACACACACACACCAGCCCTCTCTCTACACACACACACCAGCTCTCTCTCTACACACACACACCAGCTCTCTCTCTACACACACACCAGCCCTCTCTCTACACACACACACCAGCCCTCTCTCTACACACACACACCAGCCCTCTCTCTACACACACACACACACCAGCCCTCTCTCTACACACACACACACACCAGCCCTCTCTCTACACACACACACACAGCCCTCTCACACACACACCAGCCCTCTCTCTACACACACACACACAGCCCTCTCTCTACACACACACACACCAGCCCTCTCTCTACACACACACACACCAGCCCTCTCTCTACACACACACACACACACACACACACACACACACACACACACACACACACACACACACACACACACACACACACACACACACACACACACACACACACACACACACACACACACACACACACACACACACCACACACACACACACACACACACACAGCCCTCTCTCTACACACACACACCAGCCCTCTCTCTACACACACACACCAGCCCTCTCTCTACACACACACACACCAGCCCTCTCTCTACACACACACACACACCAGCCTGTTGAACTTCAACTACAGGATCCCTCTCTACACACACACACCAGCCCTCTCTCTACACACACACACACACCAGCCCTCTCTCTACACACACACACACACCAGCCCTCTCTCTACA
The DNA here is from genome assembly GCF_021184085.1 of Oncorhynchus gorbuscha. Lineage (NCBI taxonomy): Eukaryota > Metazoa > Chordata > Actinopteri > Salmoniformes > Salmonidae > Oncorhynchus > Oncorhynchus gorbuscha. The sequence continues at coordinate 28,017 of NW_025747382.1, read as the reverse complement.
CACACACACCAGCCCTCTCTCTACACACACACACACCAGCCCTCTCTCTACACACACACACCAGCCCTCTCTCTCTACACACACACACCAGCCCTCTCTCTACACACACACACACCAGCCCTCTCTCTACACACACACACCAGCTCTCTCTCTACACACACACACCAGCTCTCTCTCTACACACACACACCAGCCCTCTCTCTACACACACACACAAGCCCTCTCTCTACACACACACACCAGCCCTCGCTCTACACACACACACCAGCCCTCTCTCTACACACACACACCAGCCCTATCTCTACACACACACACACACACACCAGCCCTCTTTCTACACACACACACACCAGCCCTCTCTCTACACACACACACCAGCCCTCTCTCTACATACACACACACCAGCCCTCTCTCTCTACACACACACCAGCCCTCTCTCTCTACACACACACACCAGCCCTCTCTCTACACACACACACACCAGCCCTCTCTCTACACACACACACCAGCTCTCTCTCTACACACACACACCAGCTCTCTCTCTACACACACACACCAGCCCTCTCTCTACACACACACACCAGCCCTCTCTCTACACACACACACCAGCCCTCTCTCTACACACACACACACCAGCCTGTTGAACTTCAACTACAGGATCCCTCTCTACACACACACACCAGCCCTCTCTCTACACACACACACACACCAGCCTGTTGAACTTCAACTACAGGATCCCTCTCTCTACACACACACACACACACACACACACACACACACACACACACACACACACACACACACACACACACACACACACACACACACACACACACACACACACACACACACACACACACACACACACACACACACACACACACACACCAGCCGGTTACTCAACCCAGCACCTTAGAGGCCTTAGAGCCTCTCTCTACACACACATACATACATACATACATACATACATACATACATACATACATACATACATACATACATACATACATACATACATACATACATACATACATACATACATACATACATACATACATACAACATCTGCTAAATATGTGAATGTGACCAATAACATCTGTTAAATATGTGAATGTGACCAATAACATCTGTTAAATATGTGACCAATAACATCTGTTAAATATGTGACCAATAACATCTGTTAAATATGTGTATGTGACCAATAACATCTGCTAAATATGTGACCAATAACATCTGCTAAATATGTGACCAATAACATCTGTTAAATATGTGAATGTGACCAATAACATCTGTTAAATATGTGACCAATAACATCTGCTAAATATGTGAATGTGACCAATAACATCTGCTAAATATGTGAATGTGACCAATAACATCTGTTAAATATGTGAATGTGACCAATAACATCTGTTAAATATGTGACCAATAACATCTGTTAAATATGTGACCAATAACATCTGTTAAATATGTGAATGTGACCAATAACATCTGTTAAATATGTGACCAATAACATCTGTTAAATATGTGACCAATAACATCTGTTAAATATGTGACCAATAACATCTGTTAAATATGTGACCAATAACATCTGTTAAATATGTGACCAATAACATCTGTTAATTATGTGAATGTGACCAATAACATCTGTTAATTATGTGAATGTGACCAATAACATCTGTTAAATATGTGACCAATAACATCTGTTAAATATGTGTATGTGACCAATAACATCTGTTAAATATGTGTATGTGACCAATATCATCTGATAAATATGTGACCAATAACATCTGCTAAATATGTGTATGTGACCAATAACATCTGATAAATATGTGACCAATAACATCTGTTAAATATGTGACCAATAACATCTGTTAAATATGTGTATGTGACCAATAACATCTGTTAAATATGTGTATGTGACCAATATCATCTGATAAATATGTGACCAATAAAATCTGCTAAATATGTGTATGTGACCAATAACATCTGATAAATATGTGACCAATAACATCTGTTAAATATGTGTATATGTGACCAATAACATCTGTTAAATATGTATATATGTGACCAATAACATCTGTTAAATATGTATATATGTGACCAATAACATCTGCTAAATATGTATATATGTGACCAATAACATCTGTTAAATATGTATATATGTGACCAATAACATCTGTTAAATATGTATATATGTGACCAATAACATCTGTTAAATATGTGACCAATAACATCCGTTAAATATGTGACCAATAACATCTGTTAAATATGTGACCAATAACATCTGTTAAATATGTGACCAATAACATCTGTTAAATATGTGACCAATAACATCTGATAAATATGTATATATGTGACCAATAACATCTGTTAAATATGTGACCAATAACATCTGATAAATATGTGACCAATAACATCTGTTAAATATGTGACCAATAACATCTGTTAAATATGTGACCAATAACATCTGATAAATATGTATATATGTGACCAATAACATCTGTTAAATATGTATATATGTGACCAATAACATCTGTTAAATATGTGACCAATAACATCTGTTAAATATGTGTATATGACCAATAACATCTGTTAAATATGTGACCAATAACATCTGATAAATATGTATATATGTGACCAATAACATCTGTTAAATATGTGTATATGTGACCAATAACATCTGATAAATATGTGACCAATAACATCTGTTAAATATGTGACCAATAACATCTGTTAAATATGTGACCAATAACATCTGTTAAATATGTGACCAATAACATCTTTTAAATATGTGACCAATAACATCTTTTAAATATGTGACCAATAACATCTGATAAATATGTGACCAATAACATCTGTTAAATATGTGACCAATATCATCCGCTAAATATGTGACCAATAACATCTTTTAAATATGTGACCAATATCATCTGTTAAATATGTGACCAATAACATCTGTTAAATATGTGACCAATAACATCTGTTAAATATGTATATATGTGACCAATAACATCTGCTAAATATGTATATATGTGACCAATAACATCTGTTAAATATGTGACCAATAACATCTGTTAAATATGTGTATATGTGACCAATAACATCTGCTAAATATGTATATATGTGACCAATAACATCTGTTAAATATGTGACCAATAACATCTGCTAAATATGTATATATGTGACCAATAACATCTGCTAAATATGTATATATGTGACCAATAACATCTGTTAAATATGTGACCAATATCATCCGCTAAATATGTGACCAATAACATCTTTTAAATATGTGACCAATAACATCTGATAAATATGTGACCAATAACATCTGTTAAATATGTGACCAATATCATCTGTTAAATATGTGACCAATATCATCTGTTAAATATGTGACCAATAACATCTGTTAAATATGTGACCAATAACATCTGTTAAATATGTGACCAATAACATCTGTTAAATATGTATATATGTGACCAATAACATCTGCTAAATATGTATATATGTGACCAATAACATCTGTTAAATATGTGACCAATAACATCTGTTAAATATGTGTATATGTGACCAATAACATCTGTTAAATATGTATATATGTGACCAATAACATCTGTTAAATATGTGACCAATAACATCTGCTAAATATGTATATATGTGACCAATAACATCTGTTAAATATGTGACCAATAACATCTGCTAAATATGTATATATGTGACCAATAACATCTGTTAAATATGTGACCAATAACATCTGTTAAATATGTATATATGTGACCAATAACATCTGCTAAATATGTATATATGTGACCAATAACATCTGTTAAACATGTGACCAATAACATCTGTTAAATATGTGACCAATAACATCTGTTAAATATGTGACCAATAACATCTGTTAAATATGTATATATGTGACCAATAACATCTGTTAAATATGTATATATGTGACCAATAACATCTGTTAAATATGTATATATGTGACCAATAACATCTGTTAAATATGTGACCAATAACATCTGTTAAATATGTGACCAATAACATCTGTTAAATATGTGACCAATAACATCTGTTAAATATGTGACCAATAACATCTGTTAAATATGTGACCAATAACATCTGTTAAATATGTGACCAATAACATCTGATAAATATGTATATATGTGACCAATAACATCTGTTAAATATGTATATATGTGACCAATAACATCTGTTAAATATGTGACCAATAACATCTGTTAAATATGTGACCAATAACATCTGTTAAATATGTGACCAATAACATCTGTTAAATATGTGACCAATAACATCTGTTAAATATGTATATATGTGACCAATAACATCTGTTAAATATGTATATATGTGACCAATAACATCTGTTAAATATGTGTATATGTGACCAATAACATCTGTTAAATATGTGACCAATAACATCTGTTAAATATGTGTATATGTGACCAATAACATCTGTTAAATATGTATATATGTGACCAATATCATCTGTTAAATATGTGACCAATAACATCTGTTAAATATGTGACCAATAACATCTGATAAATATGTGACCAATAACATCTGTTAAATATGTGACCAATAACATCTACTACATATGTGACCAATAACATCTTTTAAATATGTGACCAATAACATCTGTTAAATATGTGACCAATAACATCTGCTAAATATGTGTATATGTGACCAATAACATCTGCTAAATATGTGTATATGTGACCAATAACATCTGCTAAATATGTGACCAATAACATCTGCTAAATATGTGTATATGTGACCAATAACATCTGCTAAATATGTGACCAATAACATCTGTTAAATATGGACCAATAACATCTGTTAAATATGTGACCAATAACATCTGTTAAATATGTGACCAATAACATCTGTTAAATATGTGACCAATAACATCTATTAAATATGTGACCAATAACATCTGTTAAATATGTATATATGTGACCAATAACATCTGTTAAATATGTGACCAATAACATCTGCTAAATATGTATATATGTGACCAATAACATCTGTTAAATATGTATATATGTGACCAATAACATCTGCTAAATATGTATATATGTGACCAATAACATCTGTTAAACATGTGACCAATAACATCTGTTAAATATGTGACCAATAACATCTGTTAAATATGTGACCAATAACATCTGTTAAATATGTATATATGTGACCAATAACATCTGTTAAATATGTATATATGTGACCAATAACATCTGTTAAATATGTATATATGTGACCAATAACATCTGTTAAATATGTGACCAATAACATCTGTTAAATATGTGACCAATAACATCTGTTAAATATGTGACCAATAACATCTGTTAAATATGTGACCAATAACATCTGTTAAATATGTGACCAATAACATCTGTTAAATATGTGACCAATAACATCTGTTAAATATGTGACCAATAACATCTGATAAATATGTATATATGTGACCAATAACATCTGTTAAATATGTATATATGTGACCAATAACATCTGTTAAATATGTGACCAATAACATCTGTTAAATATGTGACCAATAACATCTGTTAAATATGTGACCAATAACATCTGTTAAATATGTGACCAATAACATCTGTTAAATATGTATATATGTGACCAATAACATCTGTTAAATATGTATATATGTGACCAATAACATCTGTTAAATATGTGTATATGTGACCAATAACATCTGTTAAATATGTGACCAATAACATCTGTTAAATATGTGTATATGTGACCAATAACATCTGTTAAATATGTATATATGTGACCAATATCATCTGTTAAATATGTGACCAATAACATCTGTTAAATATGTGACCAATAACATCTGATAAATATGTGACCAATAACATCTGCTAAATATGTGACCAATAACATCTGTTAAATATGTGACCAATAACATCTACTACATATGTGACCAATAACATCTTTTAAATATGTGACCAATAACATCTGTTAAATATGTGACCAATAACATCTGCTAAATATGTGTATATGTGACCAATAACATCTGCTAAATATGTGTATATGTGACCAATAACATCTGCTAAATATGTGACCAATAACATCTGCTAAATATGTGTATATGTGACCAATAACATCTGCTAAATATGTGACCAATAACATCTGTTAAATATGGACCAATAACATCTGTTAAATATGTGACCAATAACATCTGTTAAATATGTGACCAATAACATCTGTTAAATATGTGACCAATAACATCTATTAAATATGTGACCAATAACATCTACTGAATATGTGACCAATAACATCTGTTAAATATGTGACCAATAACATCTGATAAATCTGTGACCAATAACATCTGTTAAATATGTGACCAATAACATCTGTTAAATATGTGACCAATAACATTTGAATTGATTTATCATCACACACACCTCAGGAGTCAACCAGCTGTAGTAGTAGACCTAGTAGACATAGGACCCTACTCACAATGCTTTCTCAAGCAAGTAGTCAATGTAAACCAGTATATATATATATATATATATATATATATATATATATATATATATAGTATTTTACCTTTATTTAACTAGGCAAGTCAGTTAAGAACAAATTGTTATTTTCAATGACAGCCTACCTAGGAACAGTGGGTTAACTGCCTTGTTCAGGGGCAGAACAACAGATTGTCAGCTCGGGGATTCGATCTAGCAACCTTTCGGTTACAAGTCCAACGCTCTAACCACTAGGCTACCTGCCGCCTCTACGCTCTAACCACTAGGCTACCTGCCGCCTCTACGCTCTAACCACTAGGCTACCTGCCGCCTCTACGCTCTAACCACTAGGCTACCTGCCGCCTCTACGCTCTAACCACTAGGCTACCTGCCGCCTCTACGCTCTAACCACTAGGCTACCTGCCGCCTCTACGCTCTAACCACTAGGCTACCTGCCGCCTCTACGCTCTAACCACTAGGCTACCCTGCCTCCTCTACGCTCTAACCACTAGGCTACCTGCCACCACTTATTACCATGAGCAACAACATATTATTCATTTCTAAGCAGTCAAAGAATTAACATTAAACAACAACTACTAAACAAACATAGTACTTGTAGATGCTTTTGAGTAGCTTGGGTCCAAGACATGAGTCACCTAAAAAGTCACCTAAAAACAAGCGCATTACTGTCATCTATGGGCCAGTAGTAGAACTGTAGCTAAATAAAAACAAGAGCATTACTGCCATCTATGGGCCAGTAGTAGAACTGTAGCTAAATAAAAACAAGAGCATTACTGCCATCTATGGTTCAGGAGTGAAACTGCAACCATCTATGGGCCAGTAGTACAACTGCAGCTAAATAAAAACAATATCATTTTTACCGCCCTCTATGGGCCAGTAGTAGAACTGTAGCTAAATAAAAACAAGAGCATTACTGCCATCTATGGGCCAGAAGTAGAACTGTAGCTAAATAGTCTTGTCTCTCCCATAGGGTTGTACCATTTCAGGGTCACACCTTTCAGACTAGAAATGTACCTGTGACACATGACAACCATTCCCTTATATCAGTGTGATCAAAACAGCCTTCAAAACAGTGTTTTAATGAGTTGACATTATTTGTGTTATTGACAAGTAGTGTAATGTAAAGGCAGGTGTTGCCCTCTACTGGACATGTCTGTAGGTGCAGATGATAATCACTCAGGTGGCTGTCTATGAGGTGTACGGTGGTGTATGGTCTAGTATGGTTGTCAATGGGGTGTATAGTCTAGTATGGCTGTCTATGGGGTGTATGGTCCTACCTATCTATAGGTATGTGATGGGGGGGGTGCTACCTGTCTGATGGTGTGTAATGGGGGTGGTCCTACCTGTCTGATGGTGTGTAATGGGGGGGTACTACCTGTCTGATGGTGGTAATGGGGGTGGTCCTACCTGTCTGATGGTGTGTAATGGGGGTGGTCCTACCTGTCTGATGGTGTGTAATGGGGGGTACTACCTGTCTGATGGTGTGTAATGGGGGGGTACCTGTCTGATGGTGTGTAATGGGGGTGGTCCTACCTGTCTGATGGTGTGTAATGGGGGTGGTCCTACCTGTCTGATGGTGTGTAATGGGGGTGGTCCTACCTGTCTGATGGTGTGTAATGGGGGGGTACTACCTGTCTGATGGTGTGTAATGGGGGTGGTCCTACCTGTCTGTAGGTACAGATGATTATCTCTCTGAGGTGGTAATGCATGGGGGTCATGGTCTCGCTAACTGAGTCCAGAGCCATGTCCACCTCCCTCTTCATCTGGTGGCCGTCCGGCAGTAGTCTGACTAGCTGCATCACCACCTGGGGACCGACAGAATAAACACGGACTGTCAGACAGGACAGATTACACACTAGTCTAGTCTATCTCCTCAGTACACCCCCTGGACAGGACACTAGTCTATCTCCTCAGTACACCCCCTGGACAGGACACTAGTCTATCTCCTCAGTACACCCCCTGGACAGGACACTAGTCTATCTCCTCAGTACACCCCCTGGACAGGACACTCGTCTATCACCTCAGGACACCCCCTGGACAGGACACTAGTCTATCACCTCAGTACACCCCCTGGACAGGACACTAGTCTATCACCTCAGTACACCCCCTGGACAGGACACTAGTCTATCACCTCAGTACACCCCCTGGACAGGACACTCGTCTATCACCTCAGGACACTAGTCTATCTCCTCAGGACACCCCCTGGACAGGACACTAGTCTATCACCTCAGTACACCCCCTGGACAGGACACTCGTCTATCTCCTCAGTACACCCCCTGGACAGGACACTAGTCTATCTCCTCAGGACACCCCCTGGACAGGACACTCGTCTATCTCCTCAGTACACCCCCTGGACAGGACACTAGTCTATCTCCTCAGTACACCCCCTGGACAGGACACTAGTCTAGTCTATCTCCTCAGTACACCCCCTGGACAGGACACTAGTCTAGTCTATCTCCTCAGTACACCCCCTGGACAGGACACTAGTCTATCTCCTCAGTACACCCCCTGGACAGGACACTAGTCTAGTCTATCTCCTCAGTACACCCCCTGGACAGGACACTAGTCTAGTCTATCTTCTCAGTACACCCCCTGGATAGGACACTCGTCTATCACCTCAGGACACTAGTCTAGTCTATCTCCTCAGGACACCCCCTGGACAGGACACTAGTCTATCTCCTCAGTACACCCCCTGGACAGGACACTAGTCTATCTCCTCACTACACCCCCTGGACAGGACACTAGTCTATCTCCTCAGTACACCCCCTGGACAGGACACTAGTCTATCACAGGGCCTTACCCCCAAATCTATCACCTCAGTACCCCCTGGACAGGACACTAGTCTATCGGAGGGCCTTACCCCCTGGACAGGACACTAGTCTATCGCAGGGCCTTACCCCCAAATCTATCTCCTTAATGCAGAGTGACAAGCAGACATGTATCATGTCCCATTTTTACAGACCATGGTGTGACTTTGTCAGCCAGACTATTCCAGACCAGAGGAGAATCCTGTCTGTTAGGTGGTTGCTAGGCCACTACAGCTCTAACACTGAGCTGTAGAACTATAGTCTCTGCTATGTGGTCAATCTAAAAACTCTTATGGTTTCATTCAAACCCTCTTTTGGTAAAAGTCTCTTAAGATTGTTACTCACCTTGAATTCTCCCTTCGTGTACTTGGCATCAGGAACACTGACAATCTCATCGTCACCAAACTCAGGAAAGCCCTATGGCAGAAACAAACCAACAACGGATGAACATGGCTGTTTTAATGCTGGTTTAACAGGTCTGGTAACATCTGCAATGTGTTTATTACACAGCAAATAAACGTGAAATGGGACAATTGCTGGAATATAGGTTGGTATTCCAGAACAGACTCTTACATTGAAGTGCCAGACAGTGAGAAGTGTAGTCTTACATTGAAGTATCAGACAGTGAGAAGTGTTGTCTTACATTGAAGTGCCAGACAGTGAGAAGTGTAGTCTTACATTGAAGTGCCAGACAGTGAGAAGTGTAGTCTCACAGTGAAGTGCCAGACAGTGAGAAGTGTAGTCTTACAGTGAAGTGCCAGACAGTGAGAAGTGTAGTCTCACAGTGAAGTGCCAGACAGTGAGGGGAGTGTAGTCTTACATTGAAGTGCCAGACAGTGAGAAGTGTAGTCTCACAGTGAAGTGCCAGACAGTGAGAAGTGTAGTCTTACAGTGAAGTGCCAGACAGTGAGAAGTGTACTCTTACATTGAAGTGCCAGACAGTGGGAAGTGTAGTCTTACATTGAAGTGCCAGACAGTGAGAAGTGTACTCTTACATTGAAGTGCCAGACAGTGAGAAGTGTAGTCTTACATTGAAGTGCCAGACAGTGAGAAGTGTAGTCTTGCGGTGAAGTGCCAGACAGTGAGAAGTGTAGTCTTACAGTGAAGTGCCAGACAGTGAGAAGTGTACTCTTACATTGAAGTGCCAGACAGTGGGAAGTGTAGTCTTACATTGAAGTGCCAGACAGTGAGAAGTGTAGTC
>NW_025747382.1:0-12500 GCF_021184085.1 Oncorhynchus gorbuscha | reverse complement strand
CTGAAAAAGAGCCCCAAACCACTATTCCTACTCCACCAAGCTTTAAAGTTGGAACTATGCATTCAGGCAGGTAGTGTTCTCCTAGCATCTGCCAAACCCAGATTCTTCCGTCGGACTGCCAGATGGTGAAGCGTGATTCATCCCTCCAGAGAACGCATTTCCACTGCTCCAGAGTCCAATGGCAGCGAGCTTTACACCACTCCAGCTGACAGGTGGCATTGCACATGGTGATCATAGGTTTGTGTGCGGTTGCTCATCCATGGAAACCCATTTCAGGAAGCTCCTGACGAACAGTTCTTGTGGTGATGTTGCTTCCAGAGGCAGGTTTGAACTCTGTAGTGAATGTTGCGACCGAGGCCAAACTATTTTTTACGCGATTGAAAGTCACTGGGCTCTTCAGTAAGGCCATTCTACTGCCAGTGTTTGTCTATGGAGATTGCATGACTGTGGGCTCAATTTTTTTGTTACACCTGTCAGCAACGGGTGTGGCTGAAATAGCCTAATCCACTAATGTGAAGGGCTGTCCACATACTGCTGTAAAATATCGTGTATAGTACCTCTATCTGCGTGGGGTCTGTGGCGGGGACAGGGATGTGTTGCCCCATACAGGACGGCTCTCTGGGGGTGAAGATCTGTCCGTTCCCCTCCAGAACCAGCTCCTCCTGCAGGTTGACCCACAGGACGTGGCTGTACTTCCTCTTCTCATCTGTCAGGTGGGTCAACACCGCACCCGTCGCCTACAGAACACACAACCCGTTCAGTTCAGCTTCACAGACAAAACGTACAGGATCAACTGGGGACGGACGTCAAAAGGTCACGTCTGCTAAAGAGAAAACGGATGAAACGAGCATTTTGGACGTTTGACCAGATGTGATAGGCGCTACGGGCTTGGTGTTGATCGTACCTCTGATGTAGGCTGAGACATGCCGTAGACAGGCATCTTGGGGACTCTTCTGAAGTTAGCCACCTTCATCTCCTTCACTGTGCTGAGTATGTCTGGAGACAGGTACTCGTGAGCAACCTGCGCACGCACACGCACACACACACACACACACACACACACACACACACACACACACACACACACACACACACACACACACACACACTAAGATAATGAGATAGATTTCCAGTGAATGTATTCATTACACAGGGCAAACAACATGGACTGAGTGTGATGTCCTGCAGTGGGTCTGACTGGGTGTGATGTCCTGCAGTGGGTCTGACTGGGTGCAGTGGGTCTGACTGAGTGTGATGTCCTGCAGTGGGTCTGACTGGGTGTGATGTCCTGCAGTGGGTCTGACTGGGTGCAGTGGGTCTGACTGGGTGTGATGTCCTGCAGTGGGTCTGACTGGGTGTGATGTCCTGCAGTGGGTCTGACTGGGTGTGATGTCCTGCAGTGGGTCTGACTGGGTGCAGTGGGTCTGACTGGGTGTGATGTCCTGCAGTGGGTCTGACTGGGTGTGATGTCCTGCAGTGGGTCTGACTGGGTGCAGTGGGTCTGACTGGGTGTGATGTCCTGCAGTGGGTCTGACTGGGTGTGATGTCCTGCAGTGGGTCTGACTGGGTGTGATGTCCTGCAGTGGGTCTGACTGGGTGCAGTGGGTCTGACTGGGTGTGATGTCCTGCAGTGGGTCTGACTGGGTGTGATGTCCTGCAGTGGGTCTGACTGGGTGTGATGTCCTGCAGTGGGTCTGACTGGGTGTGATGTCCTGCAGTGGGTCTGACTGGGTGTGATGTCCTGCAGTGGGTCTGACTGGGTGCAGTGGGTCTGATGTCCTGCAGTGGGTCTGACTGGGTGTGATGTCCTGCAGTGGGTCTGACTGGGTGTGATGTCCTGCAGTGGGTCTGACTGGGTGGTGGGTCTGACTGGGTGTGATGTCCTGCAGTGGGTCTGACTGGGTGTCCTGCAGTGGGTCTGACTGCAGTGGGTCTGACTGGGTGTGATGTCCTGCAGTGGGTCTGACTGAGTGTCCTGCAGTGGGTCTGACTGGGTGTGATGTCCTGCAGTGGGTCTGACTGGGTGTGATGTCCTGCAGTGGGTCTGACTGGGTGTGATGTCCTGCAGTGGGTCTGACTGGGTGTGATGTCCTGCAGTGGGTCTGACTGGGTGTGATGTCCTGCAGTGGGTCTGACTGGGTGCAGTGGGTCTGACTGATGTCCTGCAGTGGGTCTGACTGGGTGTGATGTCCTGCAGTGGGTCTGACTGGGTGTGATGGGTCCTGCAGTGGGTCTGCAGTGGGTCTGACTGGGTGTGATGTCCTGCAGGGTGCAGTGGGTCTGACTGGGTGTGATGTCCTGCAGTGGGTCTGACTGGGTGTGTGGGTCTGACTGGGTGCAGTGGGTCTGACTGGGTGTGATGTCCTGCAGTGGGTCTGACTGGGTGCAGTGGGTCTGACTGGGTGTGATGTCCTGCAGTGGGTCTGACTGGGTGTGATGTCCTGCAGTGGGTCTGACTGGGTGCAGTGGGTCTGACTGGGTGTGATGTCCTGCAGTGGGTCTGACTGGGTGTGATGTCCTGCAGTGGGTCTGACTCTGACTGGGTGTGATGTCCTGCAGTGGGTCTGACTGGGTGTGATGTCATGGGTCTGACTGGGTGTGATGTCAGTGGGTCTGACTGGGTGTGATGTCCTGCAGTGGGTCTGACTGGGATGTCCCTGCAGTGGGTCTGACTGGGTGTGATGTCCTGCAGTGGGTCTGACTGGGTGCAGTGGGTCTGACTGGGTGTGATGTCCTGCAGTGGGTCTGACTGGGTGTGATGTCCTGCAGTGGGTCTGACTGGGTCTGACTGGGTGTGATGTGGGTCTGACTGGGTGTGATGTCCTGCAGTGGGTCTGACTGGGTGCAGTGGGTCTGACTGGGTGTGATGTCAGTGGGTCTGACTGGGTCTGACTGGGTGCAGTGGGTCTGACTGGGGGTCTGACTGGGTGATGTCCTGCATGTCCTGGGTGCAGTGGGTCTGTCTGACTGGGTGCAGTGGGTCTGACTGGGTGTGATGTCCTGCAGTGGGTCTGACTGGGTGTGTCCTGCATGGGTCTGACTGGGTGCAGTGGGTCTGACTGGGTGTGATGTCCTGCAGTGGGTCTGACTGGGTGCAGTGGGTCTGACTGGGTGTGATGTCCTGCAGTGGGTCTGACTGGGTGCAGTGGGTCTGACTGGGTGTGATGTCCTGCAGTGGGTCTGACTGGGTGTGATGTCCTGCAGTGGGTCTGACTGGGTGCAGTGGGTCTGCAGTGGGTCTGGGGTGTGATGTCCTGCAGTGGGTCTGACTGGGTGCAGTGGGTCTGACTGGGATGTCCTGCAGTGGGTCTGACTGGGTGGGTCTGACTGGGTGCAGTGGGTCTGACTGGGTGTGATGTCCTGCAGTGGGTCTGACTGGGTGTGATGTCCTGCAGTGGGTCTGACTGGGTGGGTCTGACTGGGTGTGATGTCCTGCAGTGGGTCTGACTGGGTGATGTCCTGCAGTGGGTCTGACTGGGTGCAGTGGGTCTGACTGGGTGTGATGTCCTGCAGTGGGTCTGACTGGGTGCAGTGGGTCTGACTGGGTGCCTGCAGTGGGTCTGACTGGGTGCAGTGGGTCTGATGTCCTGCAGTGGGTCTGGGTCTGACTGGGTGTGACCTGGGTGTCCTGCAGTGGGTCTGACTGGGTGCAGTGGGTCTGACTGGGTGATGTCCTGCAGTGGGTCTGGGTCTGACTGGTGGGTCTGTGCAGTGGGTCTGACTGGGTGCAGTGGGTCTGACTGGGTGTGATGTCCTGCAGTGGGTCTGACTGGGTGCAGTGGGTCTGACTGGGTGCAGTGGGTCTGACTGGGTGCAGTGGGTCTGACTGGGTGCAGTGGGTCTGACTGGGTGCAGTGGGTCTGACTGGGTGCAGTGGGTCTGACTGGGTGTGATGTCCTGCAGTGGGTCTGACTGGGTGCAGTGGGTCTGACTGGTGTGCAGTGGGTCTGACTGGGTGCAGTGGGTCTGACTGGGTGCAGTGGGTCTGACTGGGTGTGATGTCCTGCAGTGGGTCTGACTGGGTGCAGTGGGTCTGACTGGGTGCAGTGGGTCTGACTGGGTGTGATGTCCTGCAGTGGGTCTGACTGGGTGCAGTGGGTCTGACTGGGTGCAGTGGGTCTGACTGGGTGCAGTGGGTCTGACTGGGTGCAGTGGGTCTGACTGGGTGCAGTGGGTCTGACTGGGTGCAGGGGGTCTGACTGGGTGCAGTGGGTGTGACTGGGTGCAGTGGGTCGGACTGGGTGCAGTGGGTCGGACTGGGTGCAGTGGGTCTGATTGGGTGCAGTGGGTCTGACTGAGTGCAGTGGGTCTGACTGAGTGCAGTGGGTCTGACTGAGTGTGATGTTCTGCAGTGGGTCTGACTGAGTGTGATGTCCTGCAGTGGGTCTGACTGAGTGTGATGTTCTGCAATGGGTCTGACTGGGTTCCATGTTCTGCAGTGGGTCTGACTGGGTTCCATGTTCTGCAGTGGGTCTGACTGGGTTCCATGTTCTGCAGTGGGTCTGACTGAGTGTGATGTCCTGCAGTGGGTCTGACTGAGTGTGATGTTCTGCAATGGGTCTGACTGGGTTCCATGTTCTGCAGTGGGTCTGACTGGGTTCCATGTTCTGCAGTGGGTCTGACTGGGTTCCATGTTCTGCAGTGGGTCTTACTGAGTGTGATGTTCTGCAGTGGGTCTGACTGGGTTCCATGTTCTGCAGTGGGTCTGACTGGGTTACATGTTCTGCAGTGGGTCTGACTGGGTGTGATGTTCTGCAGTGGGTCTGACTGGGTGTGATGTTCTGCAGTGGGTCTGACTGGGTTACATGTTCTGCAGTGGGTCTGACTGGGTGTGATGTTCTGCAGTGGGTCTGACTGGGTGTGATGTTCTGCAGTGGGTCTGACTGGGTGTGATGTTCTGCAGTGGGTCTGACTGGGTGTGATGTCATTTGGTGGGAGGTTCTCACCAGAACGCGGGCTCCCTTGGTGACGAGATCAGGCGGAGCGGAGAGTTCTGATAGGTCCATACAGGCCAGCAGGCGGTACACCCAGGGGTGAGCACACAGCCACTGGCTGAAGTTGGACGCAAAGCCAAGAGAATACTGCAACAACACAAAACAGACACAAAGATTGAGATGTATTTGGTAAGAACAGGAAATAAAGATTGAATGTCTGTTTGCCATGGTAAAAACAGAAATGATGATTGAGATGTCTGTTTGCCATGGTAAAAACAGGAAATGATGATTGAGATGTCTGTTTGCCATGGTAAAAACAGGAAAGATGTATTTGATAAAGATGAGATGTCTGTTTGCCATGGTAAAAACAGGAAATAAAGATTGAGATGTCTGTTTGCCATGGTAAAAACAGGAAATAAAGATTGAGATGTCTGTTTGCCATGGTAAAAACAGGAAATAAAGATTGAGATGTCCGTTTGCCAAAAAAACAGGAAATAAAGATTGAGATGTCTGTTTGCCATGGTAAAAACAGGAAATAAAGATTGAGATGTCTGTTTGCCATGGTAAAAACAGGAAATAAAGATTGAGATGTCTGTTTGCCATGGTAAAAACAGGAAATAAAGATTGAGATGTCTGTTTGCCATGGTAAAAACAGGAAATAAAGATTGAGATGTCTGTTTGCCATGGTAAAAACAGGAAATAAAGATTGAGATGTCTGTTTGCCATGGTAAAAACAGGAAATAAAGATTGAGATGTCTGTTTGCCATGGTAAAAACAGGAAATAAAGATTGAGATGTCTGTTTGCCATGGTAAAAACAGGAAATGATGATTGAGATGTCTGTTTGCCATGGTAAAAACAGGAAATAAAGATTGAGATGTCTGTTTGCCATGGTAAAAACAGGAAATAAAGATTGAGATGTCTGTTTTCCATGGTAAAAACAGGAAATAAAGATTGAGATGTCTGTTTGCCATGGTAAAAACAGGAAATGATGATTGAGATGTCTGTTTGCCATGGTAAAAACAGGAAATGATGATTGAGATGCATTTGGTAAAAACAGGACATAAAGATTGAGATGTCTGTTTGCCATGGTAAAAACAGGAAATGATGATTGAGATGTCTGTTTGCCATGGTAAAAACAGGAAATGATGATTGAGATGTCTTCGTATTTGAGATGTATTTGGTAAAAACAGGACACTTGTCATCTCAAAGCACAAACAATGACAGACAGAAAACCAGCAGAGTCAATGCTAAATAACATTGGCCTGTATGTATGTGTGAAAGATAATACTCGCTTGTAAAAAGTAGTGCCCTAGAAAGGGAATAGGGAACCATTTGGGACAACGCCATACCTGCTCATGAAGGTACGCGTTGAACACAATCAGGTAGAAATAACGTTCCAGGCTCTGGATGGCTCTGTGGAGAAAGTAGTCTTTGGTCGTGCTTCCCTAGAAGAGACAGACATCAAGGAGTCAGACAGTAGTCTTTGGTCGTGCTTCCCTAGGAGACAGACATCAAGGAGTCAGACTGTAGTCTTTGGTCGTGCTTCCCTAGGAGAGACAGACATCAAGGAGTCAGATAGTAGTCTTTGGTCGTGCTTCCCTAGGAGAGACAGACATCAAGGAGTCAGATAGTAGTCTTTGGTCGTGCTTCCCTAGGAGAGACTGACATCAAGGAGTCAGACAGTAGTCTTATAGCTCCCTAGGAGAGACTGACATCAAGGAGTCAGACTGTAGTCTTATAGCTCCCTAGGAGAGACTGACATCAAGGAGTCAGACTGTAGTCTTATAGCTCCCTAGGAGAGACTGACATCAAGGAGTCAGACTGTAGTCTTATAGCTCCCTAGGAGAGACAGACATGAAGGAGACAGTAGTCTTATAGCTCCCTAGAAGAGACAGACATCAAGGAGTCAGACAGTAGTCTTATAGCTCCCTAGAAGAGACAGACATCAAGGAGTCAGACAGTAGTCTTATAGCTCCCTAGAATCATAACATACTAGCTAAGCACAGCAGCATCATATTACTGTATCAGAATCATCATAGAGTACTGATAAAGTTTTGCTCAATCTGAAACATAAACCCACCTGAATTTGATAATCATCTCCGATCGCTTCAAGCTTCTTCTTATTTTCATACATCGCTTCTTTTATGTTGTGCATTTCTGAACACAGAGCGATCGCTTGGTCAACCTGAAGAACCAAAGGGACAGTCGATGATTTAGACGCTGGGGAAACTATCACAATGTATCTAACGAGTTAACACATTTCAGCATCACTCACCTCTTCCATGACCTGTTGACCTTCAGGTAGTCTGTTGATGAGGGTCTGAATGACTTGGAACAGGGGCTTGGCTTCTGCCTCTTCTGCTCTGAAAAATAAAAAAAAACGGACAGGCGGCCATCTTTAAAACGCTTCTTTACAGTTCAACTACATCACCAGTGGTTTATTATGACACTGATCAACCCATCATTTGATTGAAATATAGGCCTGCCCAGTGGGCAAATCTGGTTATAGTGATGTAATAATGATGTTAACTCAAGCAGAAAAACAGTTTGCAAACAGAAAACATCATTAACACGTCACGAGGCAAATGTTGCCCTCTGGGTATAATCTGGATCAATTTCATAGTGATTGTTCTTAATTGTCTGGTAAAATAAAGGTAACCAATGTCTTATATGCAATGACAGCCCGGTAATACACTACATACACAAAAGTATGTGGGACACCCCTTCAAATGAGTGGATTCGGCGAGTTCAGCCACACCCATTGCTGACAGGTGTACAGTCATGGCCAAAACTTTTAAGAATGACATAAATATTAATTTTCACAAAGTCTGCTGCCTCAGTTTGTATCATGGCAATTTGCATATACTCCAGAATGTTATGAAGAGTGATCCGATGAATTGCAAAGTCCCTCTTTGCCATGCAAATGAACTGAATCCCCCAAAAAAACATTTCCATTGCATTTCAGCTCTGCCACAAAATGACCAGCTGACATCATGTCAGTGATTCTCTCGATAACACAGGTGTGAGTGTTGACGAGGACAAGGCTGGAGATCACTCTGTCATGCTGATTGAGTTTGAATAACAGACTGGAAGCTTCAAAAGGAGGGTGGTGCTTGGAATCATTGTTCTTCCTCTGTCACCCATGGTTACCTGCAAGGAAACACGTGCCGTTATCATTGCTTTGCACAAAAAGGGCTTCACAGGCAAGGATACTGCTGGCAGTAAGATTGCACCTAAATCAACCATTTATTGGATCATCAAGAATTCAATTGTTGTGAAGAAGGCTTCAGACTTTCTTGGGCTTCAGGGCGCCCAAGAAAGTCCAGCAAGCGCCAGGACCATCTGCTAAAGTTGATTCAGCTGCGGGATCGGGGCACCACGAGTACAGAGCGTGCTCAGGAATGGCAGCAGGCAGGTGTGAGTGCATCTGCACGCACAGGGAGGCGAAGACCTTTGGAGGATGGCCTGGTGCCAAGAAGGGCAGCAAAGAAGCCACTTTTCTCCAGGAAAAACATCAGGGACAGACCGATATTAATAAAAGGTACAGGGATTGGACTGCTGAGGACTGGGGTAGTCATTATCTCTGTGAGCGCTACCATCAGTCCTGTGTCATGCCAACAGTAAAGCAACCTGAGACCATTCATGTGTGGGGTTGCTTCTCAGCCAAGGGAGTGGGCTCACTCACAATTTTGCCTAAGAACACAGCCATGAATAAAGAATGGTACCAGCACATCTTCAGAGAGCAAATACTCCCAACCCTCCAGGAACAGTTTGGCGAAGAAAAATGCCTTTTCCAGCATGATGGAGCACCTTGCCATAAGGCAAAAGTGATAACTAAGTGGCTCGGGGAACAAAACATCAATATTTTGGGTCTATGGCCAGGAAACTCCCCAAACCTTGATCCCATTGGGAACTTGTGGTCAATCCTCAAGAGGTGGGTGGACAAACAAAAATCCACAAATTCTGACAAACTCCAAGCATTGATATGCAAGAATGGGCTGCCATCAGTCAGGATGTGGCCCAGAAGTTAATTGACAGCGTGGCAGGGCGGATTGCAGAGGTCTTGAAAAAGAAGGGTCAACACTGCAAATACTGACTCTTTGCATCAACTTCATGTAATTGTCAATAAAAGCCTTTGACACTTATGAAATGCTTGTAATTATACTTTAGTATTCCATAGTAGCATATGACAAAAAATATCTAAAGACACTGAAGCAGCAAACTTTGTGGAAATTCAAAACTTTTGGCCAAGTAATCTCTATATACAAACATGGGCACTAGAATGACCCGTACTGAAGAGCTCAGTGACTTTCAATGTTGCACCGTCGTAGGATGTCACCTTTCCAACAAGTCAGTTTGTCAAATTTCTTCCCTGCTAGAGTTGCCCGGTCAACTGTAAGTGCTGTTATTGTGAAGTGGAAACGTCTAGGAGCAACAACGGCTCAGCCGCAAACTGGTAGGCCACACAAGCTCAGAGAACAGGACCAGCTGGAGTGGTGTAAAGCTCGCCGCCATTGCACTTTGGAGCAGGGGAAACGCGTTCTCTGGAGTGATGAATCACGCTTCATCAGCTGGCAGTCCAACGGAGAAATCTGTTTGGCGGATGCCAGGAGAACACTACCTGCCCGAATGCATAGTGCCAACTGTAAAGTTTGGAGGAGGAGGAATAATGGTCTAGGGCTGTTTTTCATGGTTTCGGGCCCCTTCGTTCCAATGAAGGGAAATCTTAATGCTACAGCATACAATGACATTCTAGACGATTCTGTGCACAAAGCGATGTCCATGTAGAAATTGTTTGTTGAGATCAGTGTGGAAGAACTTGACTGGCCTGCACAGAGCCCTGACCTTAACCCCATCGAACACCTATGGGATGAATTGAAACGCCGACTGCGAGCCAGACCTAGTCACCCAACATCAGTGTCAGACCTCACTAATGCTGTTGTGGCTGAATGGAAGCATGCCCCCACAACAATGTTCCAACGTCTAGTGGAAAGCCTTCCCAGAAGAGTGGAGGCTGTTATAGCAGCAATGTTCCAACATCTAGTGGAAAGCCTTCCCAGAAGAGTGGAGGCTGTTATAGCAGCAACATTTCAACATCTAGTGGAAAGCCTTCCCAGAAGAGTGGAGGCTGTTATAGCAGCAATGTTCCAACATCTAGTGGAAAGCCTTCCCAGAAGAGTGGAGGCTGTTATAGCAGCAACATTTCAACATCTAGTGGAAAGCCTTCCCAGAAGAGTGGAGGCTGTTATAGCAGCAATGTTCCAACATCTAGTGGAAAGCCTTCCCAGAAGAGTGGAGGCTGTTATAGCAGCAACATTCCAACATCTAGTGGAAAGCCTTGCCAGTAGAGTGGAGGCTGTTATAGCAGCAATGTTCCAACATCTAGTGGAAAGCCTTCCCAGAAGAGTGGAGGCTGTTATAGCAGCAACATTCCAACGTCTAGTGGAAAGCCTTCCCAGTAGAGTGGAGGCTGTTATAGCAGCAACATTCTAACATCTAGTGGAAAGCCTTCCCAGTAGAGTGGAGCAAAGGGGGGACCAACTCCATATTAATGCCTATGATTTTAGAATGAGATGTTTGACGAGCAGGTGTCAACATACTGTTGTCCATGTAGTGTATCTCTAGAAAAGGGTACAGTTTGGTTGCAGAGGTTGAGTCCTGTCTTACTGTGGTGGTTCCTGGGTTGTCTTCAGGTGGTTGAGGACCAGGGTCCCCAGGATCAATGCTAGATTGGTCCGCCCTACCCCCACCTGACAGCTGAACAACAGGGCAGGCAGAGGCCTGGAAACGTCCCTTCTCAAAGACAGGTTGGGGCTCTCCTGAAAACACGCAACACAAATACAAGGGATTAGAAAACATACCACATACAAATGAAAAAGTTGCACTTTAAATCTTTAAATCTCCCTTAACTTTATTTGACCAACTCATCTGAAGTTTCTAGCTGTCCTGGAAACCAACACACACATTTGAAAAATAATTGGGAGTGTCTGTCTGTTGCTGGTCTCTAGTCTACCACCTGACCATGTGACCAAACTATTGGAGGATTCCCATTTGTCAGAAAGAAAAAGACCGGCCGACCAGCTGTTATTATCACCAAAACTATTAATAAAACCACTGTTTGTTTAGCAGTCTAGTGCAGCTGCTACCAGAAATGAGACGTACATTTGGCGCCATGTGATTAAGATTGTTTTTGAACTGAAGCTCCCCACCCCAAGCCTGAGCCAGTCTGTGTTACCATGCCAACTCCTTGTCACTCATTGCCATGTCAGGGTTTGATGATGAATGCAATCAAGTTGACAAGAGCACAAGCAGATCTGGGACCCCCCCCCCCGCCCCTTTCAACCACTGAAACAGGAAGTGTGAAGAAATGTATCGGGAAGCTATCACAGACCTAGCAAACACTGTAGACAGACAGACAGACAGACAGACAGACAGACAGACAGACAGACAGACAGACAGACAGACAGACAGACAGACAGACAGACAGACAGACAGACAGACAGACAGACAGACAGACAGACAGACAGACAGACACTCGACAGGAAGACAGACAGACACTCGATAGACAGACAGACAGACACTTGACAGACAGACAGACACTCGACAGACAGACAGACACTCGACAGACAGACAGACACTCGATAGACAGACAGACACTCGACAGACAGACAGACACTCGACAGACAGACAGACACTCGACAGACAGACAGACACTCGACAGACAGACACTCGACAGACAGACAGACACTCGACAGACACAGACACTCAGCAGACAGACAGAGACAGAGCAGAGCAGCAGCAGGAATTAACACTCTGTCCCAAATACCAACCTATTCCCTAACTACAGCACTACGTTTGACCACTGGAAACAACCACTTTCCAACCACAGAGAACTGGACAGTCTGCCTGCCACTAGAGAAACAGTCACTCCAAAAAAGACTAGAAAGAAAGAAAGAAAGAAAGAAAGAAAGAAAGAAAGAAGAGCACATCCTGTACAGATGAAGGTGTGAAGTTAGATGAGGCTTAATGTCATATTCAGAATAACTATTATGGTTATTGGTGATGGATGGGGCACAGCAGTGTACAGTGTGAGAGTGGGGTCAAACCTCCCATCTTCTGTCTCAGAACCTGGCTGAGAATCTCCAGGTGTTCTAGAATGTTCCACCCATGAATATATTTAATGTCTCCTGTAAACACATCAGGGTAAGTACAGAACATCCTGTCCAGGTGCAGCCCTGCCGGATCAGTGCTGTTAGATCAGAACCTGTAAGGACCTGGGTACAGGAAGTACAGATAATCCTCAGGATGTTTCTAGGCAGATGAAAGAAGGCGGGGCCATCGCGCTCAACCACCACTTAAGGACAGGATATAAAGGTGATTGGATGGTGCATCAAATCAACAAACAGTTGAATGAAAAGGAGGCAGGTTCACATACAAGGTAGACACACTCCAAACTGGAAGAGGAAGATATACGAGTGTGACTACTTTAAGACAAATACAAGAGGATTTACCCCGAGAACACTAAGAACCTCCTCCTCACCCCGAGAACACCAACAACCTCCTCA